>NW_008594188.1:0-21628 GCF_000691845.1 Merops nubicus | reverse complement strand
GAACAGCATGGTTACTTTGCTTGTGTTTGTTTAATCCTAGGGCTTCTGTTTCTGAACATAGATGGGCTTTACTCTGTTCCACTGCCCTGGAGCAGAGATCTCTGCTACCTGAAAAGGCATTGAGCCTGAAGTGCTTCAGTAGCATGTCCTGTCTACGTGTAATTGAGGCACAGGCTAGAACATGGTGAGCTGTGACACGTTTGTATTCTGTCACTTCTTTGGCTGACATTTATTTTCAAAGCATCCATCTTGATCCTTTTTGTTGAGGAAGAGCTTGGGTGTCACTCAGCTGCAGCTTCTCCCCCTCCAGGGTGCTCTGTGCTGGTGTGCTCCTGATGGCACCGGTATCCAAACCACTATGGTTTGGTAGGAGAAGCTCCACCTCACACAGAGCTGGGATTCACACTTGACTGCTGGCTGAGATGTGCTGTTCAGTGCTGTTTCTTAAGCCTGGGTTTTGCTTTTGTTGGGTAGAAGTGTCTAGAAATCGACCCAGGAACTGGTATTTGCAGAGTCAAGTCAGTACAAAGTCCACTTAATATCAGGTGGATTTTTTTTGGTCTGTCTGCATATTTCCTGGTGGTCTTTCTTCTGCAGCTTAGATGCCTTGAAAATGCCAACACTTCAGTGGCATGTAAGAGCTGCAGGATGGGATGGTGTAAGCAGTGGGGCTTTAGACACCTCTTTGCTGTTTCCTGCCTCTTCCAGCCTATCCTGTGTTGCTGTGGCAACTCCGAGCACCTACAGGCATGGAGCAGTTGTTGCCTACCCTTGCCTTCATGCTTTGTGTCCCCCTTATTTCTGTGCCTCTCAGTTTATCACACATTGTGGGGGTTGGAGGTTTGTTCTTTTGTTCAGAGCTAGAAACGGCTAGTTTTTTTAGGCTGGCATTTGTCTAAGACAAGATGTCTTAAATTACTTTTGGCCAAGCTGTGTGTTGTGTTGCATTTGTGTTTGATTAAAATTCCTCGGGCTTCATTTCTGAGTAAAATAAAGCACACGGTCATGCAGTGTCCCAGTCACACGGCAACAAAGGGCTCCATTACAACATTTCATTAGAAGTCTGTGGACATCACAGTTACTCCCATTTCCAACAAGAAACCCACAAATGACCCAAGGGAAAGTCGAATATGTGTATGCTGCTGTCCAGCGATCTGCAGCTGGCTGGAAAGTGTTTTCCAATCCCCATCCTATGTTTTATTAGATATTTTCCTGTGCTAAACTTAAGACTTCTTTTCATTTTATCAGGTATTACAAATATTGGGAATTATATAAATATCTATTACTGTCATTTTGTTTGATTAAATACTTTATCTCTCTCTAATTAAGCTCTTTATCATGAGTGATTACTGTTGTCTTATAAAAAGCAGTTGCCTAAAGGTTATCTTCCTTTAGTAAGAGAACAGGAAATTGTGCTAGGGATTACAGGCCCTGTGGAGGTTTGCCAATAAATCTTCCACATAAAATATTTGTAGTCGTCATAATTGCATACTGTACTTTGTGCTAGTGCCGAATCCCATTCTTCCCTTGAGTTCATTGTGCCTAAGTCTTAAGGCTTTTATGGTGCTTATGTATTTAAAATACACTGGCTGCTGCAGCCTGAAAGTAGATTTAAATTACAGAGGAAAGAAAATGGCCTATATTTTGCTTATCTTTATTATTGTGCTCTGTTACTGATAACACAGATGCAGATATAGGCTGGTGGAGGGAAGGACCATGTTCCTGGAGGGCTGTGGTGATCCCTGTTGGTGGGTATGCCTGTAGAGAAAATGCAGGCAAGACTGAGGGTCAGGCATCCAGTCAGACTTGTCAAAGTAGATTCGATTTTGTGGGGGCTACAGTGAAATTGTGAAACTTTGGCCTTCATTTCAGATTAAATACCCGTGTGCTTAATTTGTGTAGCTTGTTCTTGAATCTCTTTCCTTGTGACTTGGCTTGTGGTTAATAACCACGCTAGCTAGAGAGAATCTAATTTGGACATGTCTTTCCTGTGTGACCATCGTGCCTTTGACAATTAAGAGTGCTGGAGAAAAATGGATGAAAACTGTGTGAGTCAGTATGAGTTCTTCCAGTCATTCCCCCCTCCCAGTTTAGTCCTTTTATGTTCTTAGCTTGGTTGTATTATTCTAGCTGTGAGTCCCACAAACATAGGCATCGAGTATTAGAATTCAGACAAAGCTTTTTTTTTAATTTTGGTCCTTTTTCAGTGAGTGGAATGCCCTCTCGATAATTAAGATTAAACAAACGTATCCTTTTAAAAGGGTCTTTGGAATGGGGTTGTTCATTTGATGTCAACCCCAAAGGAACAGACATTTGGTTCGGAGAGATCTTTCACCAGTGGACTGCTTTCCCAACTTTGCTAATTGTGCATCCATCTGTGGGATGGTTATTGGACTCTTAGCATTTAATTGTATTTGTAAGTACGTGTCTGAGCTCTGTATGTTCTATTTTGATTTAGTGCAGCAATAATGTGTCCGATACATTGAATACAAAAAAAGAGCGGTGCTATAGGAGAAGGGGCAGTATTATTGTAAGGTACAGTAACCCCAGGCCAAGACCTGCACCAGAAGAAGTTTCAGCTACTTAAGGCTGAATTTGCAAACGTAAAAGTACCTTCCCGATTAAATTTATAAAATCTGTGAGATCTCGTCTTTGTGCAGGGGGACCGAGGAAGTTGTTTTCTGTTTAAATCTGCAGCTCTGGGCAAGCTCAGGCTCTCTTCCTAGACCTGAGCTATGTTGTACCAGAAGCAGGGAGGGATGCCCAGCAGAGTTTATAAGGCTCCCGTGAACGTCGGTTTCTGAGACTGGGTGCCTGATGCTGTGCACTTAAGGACACTGTTCTTCTAAAACGTCGTTGAGGGGGAAGGTGCAGAGGTGGAGCTCCGGGGATGGACCATGTTCTCACACACAGGGATGTGTCCTTGCTCTGTACATAACTGCCTCCCGTTGCTGTCACCCAGGCCATTGCCTTCTTTTCATGTGGCTGGCAGGTTTTGGAAAAGAGGCTGTCAAGTTTTCCTTGGCCAGAATTCTCTACACCTGGATCTGGAGTGTGCAGGAATCCTAATCTGAGATCTGAAAAAGCTTAGAGATGAGGTTTTCTTCTTGTCATATGGCATGATCACACTTCTGGGTCCCAGCCTGGTTGCCAGCCTGAATGCAAACGCAATCTTCTGCAGAGCTTCACTGCCTAGCTCAAAGTACTGAAATCCAGCCAAGTACCTAAAAGTTGTCCTGCTGCCTTGTCTAGGCCAGGATGGACCAACTGTGGCTGTTTTCTGTGTGTAGCAGCCATAGATCTGTCACTGTTCCATTGTTGTGTTACCAGCAGTGAGGAGGTGCTGGGAGTAGAGGTGCTCTGTGGTGGGCTGCGGAAGGACCCTGCTGTGTGCCTTACGTAACGGGTCTGCTCTGCAGCAGGTCAGTGCAACCATTTGGTCCTGTTGTCCTTCACCTTAGCCTTTCCTTAGCTTCCCTTCACAGGCAACCTTTTTGCTCTGATGCAGGTAGGATGTCCTTTGGCTCTTATATGGATTAGGATTTTAGTAAGCAAACTGCATTCAGGAACGTTGTCCATCCCTTGATCCAACCTGTGTTCTTCAGTATGTGAGGAGCTTTCTTCTCATGCCACACTTAGTGAAAATTACAATACAGCATTTGAGGCTGCCTTAAGTAATCCAGTTCTAGTGCTTATCTGAAGATAAAAACTAAATTTGATGTTTAGATTATTTTAAATAAATACAAAAATAACATTTTCCAGCCCCAGTTGCAGACTTCTGAGTCCAGTCCTGCAGTGTCTCAGCAGGCCCCCAAATCTGCTATGCTACTGTGCAAAATGAAGCTACCAGCTACTGTGAAGCCAAAACTGGTCATTATAAAACCTCTGTAAGCTGGCTGCCAGCCTCAGAGTCCATTATGAGGGAGGTCATTCTTCCTTACAGGAATGAATGTAGCTTTTGAGTACATTTTAAAAGTTTCATTTAATCACAATGTGGATGAATTGTTTTAGCCATGATTGCCTGATGGGAAACGAACTTTCTTCTTCCTAAAAGAAAAAGTACTGTGCTGATTCTTGCAGCAGCTTTTAGAACTTACAGGATGTTATTTCCTTTTTTTTTTTCTTTTTTGTAAGAGTTGAACATTTTGGCACTAGGAAAGGAAAATTTTCTCCCTGTTCTGTGCTTTTTCTTTAATACTGAGTAGTCAGTTTTCTTTTCAAATTGTTGAATGTGCAGAATAAGGTCTTTAATGGGGCTCTTTTTGAAGCATCCTCTCAAAATGTAGTTTTTTACAAATATTTTCATCTGCTCCATAAAACTTGTGTGATTGCAAAATGCTTTGGAGACTGTGTCAGTTTCATATTTGGCTAAAATGTTTTAAATGGGGGGAAAGAAAGCAGGTTGTTGGGTTTTGGTGTGGTGGTTGGTTGGTGTATTTTTTTTTTTTTTTTTTTTTGTGGTGGATGGTCTTTCCTGCTCTAATGGAAAGGGTTTGGAGAACCCAGGCTCACCTTGAAGGTGCCTGGTGTTAGGATGAGAAAACACGTCCTCAAGCTGGAGCACAGGAGTTTCCAATGAGTTACAAGGAAGTATTTTTGTTCCCTGTGATGGTGCTTAAACCCTGGAAGAAGTTGAACAGAGGGGCTGTGGACACTCCATCCGTGGAGATACTCACTGCAGAACTGGACAAAGCTATGAGCAATCTGATGTAACTGACTCTGATTTGGCCAAGGCATTGGACTAGAAACTACTGGGAATCCCTCTTGACTTAAATTATTCCATGATTCTATGAAGTCAGCATTCACTGTGTGTGCAGTGTCTGTGGTATTGCATGAGTCTGTTCTACTGTGTGATTGCATTTTCTGTGTGATGGCTGACAGCTGCAGAGACATGGAGAGGGCATGGTCTTGGTAGAGGTCAGAAATCTACAGCAGCAGCTAGCTGGTGAGCAAATAGAGGTCAGGAGTCCAGTGCAGCAAGCTGCTGCATGTTCAGGATGTTATCCTGCAGCCACAAAATGATGGGGTTGTGTTATGTTTATGACTACTTGGCAGCTGTCTGATGATTGTCACGTTGTAAGTAGCTGTGAAGAGGTAGGCCCAGGATTGATTTCCATTATGTGTGTGGAAATATGTTGGTGAATGAAAACAGTAAGTACTACAGAGCTTTACTTTACCCAGCTCTTTGCCAGGACCAGTCTCATAGCACTAGTCCCTCAAGGATGAGAAAAATAAACAGCAGCGATTTCAAACACCTGTCTCCTCCCAGCACAACTTCAGGGCCTTTTCCAACTAAGTACTTGTTTCAAAACATGTTTAAATGTTAAATTTTCACATGGCTTAAACTAAATACATAAAGTAGCAGGGATATCCAGTTCTAATCCTCTGTAAGCCTTTTGATTTACTTTATGGTTGTTGGAAAGGATATTGATTGCCTGTTGCCAGAGAGATTCAAGATGAGTAAGAAGACATGGTATTGTAGATGCTTCCCAAGACAACAGGTCAGAAAGGGAGAATTCCTTGGAATTAATAAAGTTTAGATGTCTCAGCAGAAAATAAATTCAGCTTCCAGAAAACGTTGTGCTCTCTATTCTAGATGTTTTCCTTTCCTGCTGTTCTGAAGTAATTAATTAGTTCAGATATCTTAGTTTTTAACATAGATGGTCAGTGTTACCCTGTCATGGGTCCACAGAAATTCTGGGCCATCAATGTAAAAAATTCTGAATCAGGTGTGTGGTCCAGGCTAGGAGGAGATAGGCAAGAGAATTTTGTTTCCTTACTAATTCTACATATTGGTGTCCTTATGCATATCTTTTAAAGTGGTAGGTGACGTGAGGAAGACTATGGACCTTAGGAAACACTAGGTGATGTTCATTGAAAGATGAAGTCTCGTTTTGAGATGCCTCTGAAGAATCTTGTCTTTTTCTGTGAAGAACTCAGCCATTGAGATGTATTTTCTATACTGCAAAGCTGCAGAAACCGTTTAAAATTGTCACACTGCTGAGCTTGAAAGTATTTGTAGCTGTGACTCAGATCTTTTCCTATCTCCTCTAGGAAAGGAAAAGTAATACATTTAATGTTAGCTGTCCAACAAGTCTAAGGGTGACTTACATTCTTATTAACCAATAAAGAAAACAAAATGTGTAAGAAAATCTTGGTAGCACCTTTTATACAGTAAATGAACGCTGTTGTGAGCTAATTATACACAATGTAAAATGACTTGGTAAAAATCTAGTGGGCTGCAAGTAGATATTTTTGGGAGGGGTGGGTAAGGGAGAAAGATAATGTTTTAATTCAACTGTCATAGGTGATGAAGGCAGAATATTGATGGAGTACTAATACAGCTGAAAAAGAGACTGTGGAAACCAAATGTAGGTCACAATTCAAGAGGGGAAAGAACTGCAGTTTGAGAGGGACATACGGTTTATGATGGATAACAAGACCTGGTCTCTCAGTGTAGAGTACTTGGTAAGGAAGCACAGGTGATCGCTGGTTACAGGAGCGACGAAGATGCAGTACTGTGTGACAGAGTTTGACTCACAAGAGTTGCAAGGAGAACAGTAAGTCTAGAAGATCTGTGAGGGAGTGAGCTTTTGTTTTGATCCAAGAGCAGGTTAAGAAGTTGCCAAGTCAATCTCTATGTGGGAGAGTACTTCCACCAGTGGACATAGACTTGATTCATAAGGCAGTCTGGAAGTTGTAATAAAATGTATGCTACTAATAAGTAATACTCTTTATTATGCTGATGATTCGTTTATGAGAGAACTAAGCCATAAATCTGGTAGGTTCCTGACTCGGCCAAATCTTTAAAGGTATCAGATTAGCTGTCTTTCTCTGGCAGAAATGTTACAGATTTGTAGCAGAGATACAAGACAGTGAGATGACAGAGAACTTGCTGGATGAAGTCTTGTGGGCTATAATGATCTGGAAGCTTTGTGATCTGGAATAAGTCCGTCAGGAACTGGAGTGGGGCCATCACTTTTCTTTTTCAGATAGGCTGCAGAACAGCTGTCAGACAGTAGCTGCCAGTTAACATAAAGAATGTGTCCTACATTGCCAAAATGTCTAAGTGGTTTTGGCAGTGGAAGGAGATGTAGGCTTGCTTCATAGTCTTTCCGCTGCAGGAACGGGTGATGCACATTATAATCTGTTCTAGCAGAGCATTTGTTTGGGCATCAGAGGAAAGGAAAGACAATAGGGAACAGAAGTCCAGATCAGTGCCCTGTGGAGAAGAAGGGGTAAGACTAGGTCTTGCTGTCTTTTATGTGCAGTTAAATTCCACTCTTTGGGAAACTTCTAGAAGCAGCTTGCTAAATCATGTAGTATGTTCTGTCAACAGTTTGGACTTGTTTGAAGCTATATGCGTCACTGCTTGAGAGTAGTTTCTGCTGGACTCACCAAGGTTAGGGATGGAATTTTGTCTGCTTTTATATTCCTGTTATCCAGCAAACCTTTCTTCTCTTTGCTTAGACTTTGCCAGTTTGGGGCCTGTGCCCTTTCGTAGGTGTCAGATGTCATAGCCTCATAGCTGAATGTCATTGTCCTTTACAGCAAATGAGTGCTGACCTCGTGCTGATCTAAGTGTCCTCCTTTCCCAAACCCGACCTCCTGTGGGCTCTGCTCCATTCATGGCAGGTGCACATGGTTTGAAGCGTGAAATGTAGACCACGCAAATGTTGAGAGGGAAATGGAAGTATCTTTGTACTCTGAAATTTTTACCTTAATTGTCTTCACTACTCTGCAGTGCTATTTAGGCATATGATCTGTAGGCTTTGGGAGTACCAGACTCGGTCCAGCCTGGTAAGTCTCTTTGTGATATGTATTAACCCCAGTTAAATGCCGATGAGAAAGTTGTCTTCCGATGTTGTCGTCAGTCTTGTCCCCTACGTGTCTTGTGACACCCTGACTTACTATGGCACTTTATCATCAGGTGTTGGGCCAGTTCAGTGGTTTGTTTCCAGCCTATTAGGGCAGACTGAGATTTCCAGGTGCCAGATCTTTCTCTAGAACCTTCTTCGTGAATATGAACCATGTTCAGTGGTTCTTCATTATCAGCTTGTTGTCATTACTTTTTGCAGCTTTCTTTTGAGAAAGGGATGGAGATGGCAAAGTTGTCAAACAAACCTTGAAATCCTCAGTTTGTAGAGGTATTGATACAGTCTATGGACATAAAAAATAAATAATAATAAGGACTTCTAGTGTGTACGTTGACTACTGAGTGCTGCCTTGTTCCTGCTTGAAGGTTCCTCATCTGGAGAGAGGCATGAGGAAGGTACCTGTGCTTGCCAGCAGTGATCTGCTGGCAGCGATGACCAACTTCAGAAGTTGATACTGAAGAATTATATTCAAATAGTGACTACCAAGGAAATCCTGATGAGCTGGAAATCAGGACTTGAGAAAGGAAGAATATACTATATAAGCACAGCATTATTAATATACCATAGATGTTTAAAATGCAGCTTTTCTGCTAACACTGAGAATCTGCTGGAAGCGGGTCTGAAAAAATAAACTGTTGCGATTAAACAAAATGTAGAATTTAGAATCAGGTTCCTCTCATAATAATCAGTAGATATATGTAATTTGTGACTACTCAGCTCTGTGAGAGACTTGTATCTCTGGCAAAACAATTCAGCAAAGCTGAGAGGGTTCACATGAAAGAGGGGCTCAATGCACTTTCAAATAAGTTTATTTGCTTAGCTAAAAATAAGTATATGCAAACGTTGCAGGGTTCAAGGAGAAACCAGTGAACCAGCTGGCTTCTAAAGGAAAGTTCTTATGACCCATCTCTTTCCACAGAAAAGCACCTCTACCCATTACTGTATATTTGAAGGGCCACTGTTGTAGGGGTCTTATTGTTCTGTAACTGGTGTCTAATCAAGAGCTACTAGGAGAAGTTTAAAAGTTCTTTTTAGAGTAATTCAAGAATGGTTCAATACCATCAGAGTAATTGAATTGGATGCCATCCCTCAAATGCCTTTTTTTATTGTTGCTCTTAAATCCTCACTCTTTTCTGTAAAATATCTGCTTTGCTGAAAACTCCCCATATTTCACAGATGGAAAGACCTCTCCCTCACTAACTCCACTCCAGACTGGGCCTGTAGGTCAGGATTTCTTCTTACAAACTGACAGTTTGAACCTCATCTGATCTTAGGAAATTCTCATAAGCCTCATCAATTTATGTATTTTCTTGCAAATAGTGCTGTATTGCAAATTTCCACATGGTGCTATGAGAGATGGAAGGAAGAGAGTGCAGCTTAAAGTCCTTCTTCATATGCGAGCTGATGAGGAAACCCCAGTGAAGTTCTCATGTGCTCTGGTTACTTCTGAGTAGCAGCCCAGTCTGGGGCTATGTATGTGCCACATGCTCTTTACTGCTGTTGTGTGATTAAATGAAGCAGTGAGACAAAATCTGAGCAATATTTTGCCTTTTTCAAAAAATGTATTTTGCATACCAACTTTTCTGAGTTTTCAGCCTTAATTAATCCTCTTTCTGATTATTTATTTAAAAACAAGCAAACTCCCACAATTCACCAAGTCCACTTTGGTACATAGAGGCATGAGGTATGTCTACATATGGGACAGTCATTTCCATGAGCTTTCCTTGAGTTTGGTGACTAGCTCTCTCACCTTGGCAGCGTGACTGAATTGCTGGCAGTGTAACGCCTTGCTGGGCTGTGATGGTGCTTTTGGAGAATGTCTGAGGTGTTGCAGGCCGGAAGGAGAGAGAGAGGAGCGTCCATCCTCTGCTCATAGTGGGAATTGGGGAAAAAAAGTGAAAAGAAGCCTGCTGGCAAGCTTGGGTGTGTGTATTCGTCTACGCCTGCATTTGTAATAAACAGAGATTTAATTCCTTTGCCTATGACTGGATAACTCTTCTTCATCAGATGAGAAAATTCACAAAGAGAAAGTTTTTACAGCAAGCGGGAATTCCTGCGAGAGGACAGATTTTTGTATTGGATACATAGAACAGGCTGATATTATATCTAATTAATGACTGTATAAGCTGGCCTTGTGCTAGAGGGCCATATGTTCAGTTGTGCAGATGTGGTGAAGACAGGCAAACAGCATCTGCAGTGATTATGGATCTGCCTCAGAGCTGCTTATTCACTGCAGTGCACTTGGTGAGGAGGGCAGAGCTGGTGCCAGCCACCTGAAGTAGCACTGATGCTGCCCATAGTATATGAACAGATATACTAATATAGGAATATTCATGGCCCATGACTGCCTGCAGCATTTTGTCACTCTGGGGTGGGGTCCTCAGCCTGTTGACTAGTTGGAGGCACCTGATCTGTAGAAGGGCTGAATTGTCATATAGCTGCTCAGATACTGAGAGCAGCCTGTGTATGCACAACAAGTGTGGAAGGTAGTGGATAAGCAAGTACTTCTCTTTAAAGAGAGAAAGGAAGCAGGTGTGAGTGGGAAGAGCTCACCTGTGTTGAGTTACAGCTAGGAGCTTTTCTCCAGCCTATAGTAGCAAAATGTCTTTCATAACCAGGTCCACAAATCCTGAAGAGGTGTGCCCAAGCTCGCAGGAATGTGTACGTGCATGGACCTCATTTAAGTGTAGTTCTGTCCAAGGAGAGAAGAGAAGGTGTGTTTGAAAGGTGGGCAAATAGTAGCTCTGTGTAAAATCCCTTCTGGAAATCTGTCTCAGTCTTTGAGAAAGTACTGTGAGTGTTTTTTGGTTGTTTTTCTTTTCTGCTTGAGGACTTTGATATCAACACTAGTTCAACGAGTGAATAGGAGACTTTGGGAATGATCAGAGCAAAGAAAATAGTTTTACTGTGATCCATTTTGATGAGATATATGGTAACCGTTTACATTTCACTAGAGTTGCATTGTTTCAGTGGAGAGATGATGCCGTGGATTGTGCAGGCAGAGTCTGGAAAACTTTTATGGAGCTAGAGGAGAAAAAAAAGGTATTTCTTTGTCCTTTCAGGTGTTTTGTATGTTTCCTCTGGGATGAAGGGTAAGTCAAATGGACTAATTTTGGAAAACTAGGAAGTTCTGGCAATTTTTTTTTTCCTCTGGCGCTTTTGCCATTTCAGACAGCTCTGTCTTTCTAATGCTTGTTTTGCTCTGACTCATTCTGCCAGAGACCAGCTCCTGGGTGGGTGGCTTGCAGCACTCTTCTGCATGTGAGGGTGAAACTTTAGCCAAGGAAGGAGGCACAGAAGGGGTTTTGTTCAGCTTAGTGGCCACATCTCAGTGTCTCCCAACAGGAGCATATTTCACTGTCTCCAAACAGGACCATTTTAGATCCTCCGAAAGTGGGGATTTGCATTAGAATATAGGAAGGCTTATAGTTACTTATGGAGATCTGGAACTGCTTTTCCATCCACCTGTACACCATCAATGGCCAAATGGGCTTTTCTGATCAATATGAGACAAAATCAGAAAGATTTTAGTTGTCTCAATATCTCTGTGGATTTGGTCCTTAATTATCCATTTGTGCCATTCTGCTGAAGTGTATTTGTTAATCTCTCCAGGGTACTTTAGCTTCTTTCAATATATTGAATTCCACTTGGATGCTTTTAAAAGTGTTTGTGCAACATATGCCTTTCTTAAGAGTATGGGAAACATCCACAACCTGAAACAGAAGTGCAGTGTTCCTAACTCGATGTCCATGTTGTTATCCCATAAATTAGTACTTTCTGTGCTGTTCCCCGAGTTTATCTTGTGTAAGAATAATAAAAACTGAGTGTGCTAAAAGGCTGATAAGCCTGCCATGAGGAATTATGTTGTTCAAATTCTTCTGCCTTGAAATAACACCTGTTGCTTTACTGACTGGTGCTGGTAGGATAGTCTGTCTTGAGGACTAGTATGAAGTGGGGAAAAAAAAGGCATTTTTTTTTTCAGGCAGTTCAGGTCCAAGCCTTGGCAGCCTTGAATTTGATATTGTCTCTGAGCTACTCTTGCACAAAAAGACTACGAGAAAGCACAGCTGTTCTGTATTTCTGGATATTAAAAATGGACAAAGTGACTTTTCATTAATACTGCTGTAGCCTCGAGGACCAAATGCAATAAAAACAAGTGCTCCTTCTGTTGCCAGGTGGGAAGCTCAATCCCTTAAAATGCAAAATAAAAAATAATAAAACGCTGTGAAGATCCTGAGGGTAGCCTGCAATGAGTGCGAAGGGACAAGGACCCCACAGCTGCTGGCAGAAATCTCTGCTGGCAGTGTGTGTGCATAAACTAACAGTGCACTTCCAGCAGCCCTTAAATAAATGGGGAGGGTGGGAGGGAGAGGGGAAGTTCATCCCTGATACCACGGTTCTGCACAATGATCCCCTTTCTGGGTGCTGGGGTCACAGCTGCTGTCTGGAGATTACGTACAGAAGCCCTCTTCTTCTCGGGAGAGTGAGGTTTCCTGGAGGATTAAGTGCAGGCTGAAAGCTGGAGGGGCTGTTGGCGAGGGAGACAAAGAAAGCGAGCCCAGGGCCGTGACAAGCGGCCAGGTGGGAAGACCATGAGCAAGAAGAAACTGCCAGTAGTTGCTGCTTGGATGGGAGAGTCTCCAGTTTGGGTTCCTGAAACAATCCAGTCACAAGGTGAAACGCACAGTGGGTCTGGCATGACCTTGCCTGCTTGCGGGACTCAAAGTGCTCCTTCCCCCTCACGTGGGAGGTGGATGGAGTCTGACAGAGCTCTGCCACCTCCTGCATCTAAACTGAAGTAATTTCTTTGCTCACCATCACAAGTCCCCTTTAGTCATTCAGAAGCAGTGATAAATGTGGTAATCTGAATCCCCATGTAACGGTACATTTGCCCTCCCCATGTGCTCAGAAAGCTCTGCTTCTTGCATTTTCCTCTGTCACAGGCGTGGTGTTGCCAAGCCTTCTGAGCCTGATGCTTTGGTGCTTCCTTCTTCCTCTTCCTCCTCAGCTTTGTTTTTTCTTTCCCTGTGCCCCCTTTTCTCTCTTATCCTGCTATTTCACCTCTTGGATGCACACATTCCTGGGAAAGTACCCAGAAAAATCCTTCTACCCACATATCATGTGCCAGCACCTCTGTTTTGTGTAGGAAGGTCTGCTATATTTGAAGCCAGGGCCATCTGCCTCATTCCTAAAAAAAGCCCCACAGGTTTCTTGCAGTTTTCTGCAAGGGCAATGACCACATGTCTTCTGTATAACTTTGAAAGGAAAGTGCAACCCATCCTATAGTAATAAAATATCTCTCCTATTTATTAGTTAATTCGAAAGTTGAATCTAATTTCACTTGAACCGGATCAAATTTCCCACAGATCCCATATGCCGGCTACTTCTTTTTGGTGGCTTCAGAATCTACAAGTGCTTTTTATAATGTGAAAGAAATGAGGGCTGCACATAATGTAGGAAAGGAGAGGTGGAGGCAGAGGAGGCTGACAATGCATGCATTCAAATGATGTGAAAATGCAATGTGGGAAAAATACAACTGTCGGGAGAGCTTGTCAGAGGGGGTTTAAGACATACCATATATTAGCAAGTTGTAGTTATTTTGAAGGCGAATGAAACTTCTTAAAAGGGGCAGAATTCCAGAAGGATGCTAATGAAGTAAGTATTGGGTACCAAGTGTTTAAATGTAATGTAATAGTTGCTAGTTACTGTCCCTGCTGCATGAATATTCCCTAAGTGCAGTATGAGTCGTAACCATCTCACTTCTAAAATGACATTTCTGCTTCTCTCCGACTCCATAAAATCCTTTTTAAAAAGCAGCATTGTCAAATCTATTAGTAAGAGATAAAATACTGCTGTTGTACGTGTACATGGTTCATGCTTTTGCCTGTTGCGTTTAGACACAAACATAACTAAACGGTGAGTGGTATAAAAGCTACTGAGAGGAGAAACTTGGTATGAGGTAGAAATGTAACCTGTGCTGCTCACTTCATCCCTGGCTGGTACTTTTGTTAGAGCAAAATGAAGAGTCCTCCCCTTGCCAAGGAGGAACTGGAGCAACATTGATTTTTTTTTCTTTTTTTTTTTTTTTTTTTTTTTTTTTTGGAATCCCAGGTCTTTAATGCAAAGAGTACTGCCCACATCTGATGGATTAGATTAGAATCTAATTAGCATGAAAAGTTTAAGAACTTTTTATAAAGTTTCAAATATATGTGGAAGAAAGAAATAGCTTAGTTAAAAATTCTGAGACATTTTACTGAAGTGTTTCTTGGAGATAACTTGAAAGGAGAATTCCTGCTCCTGAAAGATGTAGCACATATGAATGTTAACCTCCTTTATTTGTTAACATTTTCTGCTCAGATAATTTAGTATGTTTAAAGATACCCGTTGTGTCTAATTGACCCCTGTTGTTTAAAGTCCATCTGGAAACCTAGACACATACTGTGAGGGATCAATAAAGTGATTTTAGTGTTTGTGAAAGCAATTTTTCTGGCCTAGTTTATGCTGTAGAAGAGATAATACACCTGTCCTACATTTGTGAATTATCTCAGCAAACACAAAAGGACAGTCTATTTAGTTTATGTACTTTGTTTTCAAAAGCTGTTTTGTAATGGCACGTTTCCAAGCAAAACAAACATACTTTCCCTTCTAATCTCATTCACTTCTATGCACATCAACTATTCTGTATAGCAAAGAAAGATATGTGGTCCAAAAGAGGTGGAGGAAGAAACTCCTTCTATAATTTTTACTGTAAAGTGATAGAAATTCTTTCCCCTGTCTCTAAATTTAGGCCTTACACCAGCACTGAGAGACAAAGACTTTTTGAAAGGGCAATGATGAGTTGTGTAGCTGAAATTACAAATATTTTAAGATGGAAATAGCTGCTTTTATGTCTTCACTCTCTGTTGCAGTTCTAGGTATCTGCTCAGCTTTGTGTGTGCAATTTCTTTTTTCAGTGGGATTGCACAGGGCTTATTTGCACAGCGTGTTCTGAACAGTGCTCCAACTTGTAGGTGTGGGAAGTGGGGCTCTCTGTGTATTGTTAGCAGGTATTTTGTGTCCTGAAGAAAAATCTCAAACAACAGTTATCAGGATGGACCAGCGTGTCTAACACTACATCAGATGATTCACAACTGCGGGAGAATGACGTTTGACTTCTGTAGGGCATCTTACATATTTGGTTACTTTACCTTTGGATTAATTGAGGGATTGTGTTTTGGTATGAGGCTCTAAACCCTTTCTCTTTGAAATAATTAGAAGTGAGATGAAATTTTGTCAACAACTTTGGTGATGTTAGGTTGCAGGCATAGCATGGGTGGAAAGGAAAGAGGAGTATGGCTTTTGGGGAGAGAAGGGTTTCTATGTTTCTGGAACTGTTACACTTCAGAGGTACATGTCTATGAGGAAGCCCCCCACTCCTGTAGTAGGATCCAGGATGTTGCTCCCCAGTTTGTGATCAGCCCATGCAGCATGCCTGGGACTATGGAGGATCCCTGTGGGAGACTTCAGTGCTGTGAGTGATGTGCTCTGTCCAGGCACTGCACTGCAGCTAGGATGGAGTGAGCAGCATAGGGTGAAATGTGGGGAAGCACTTCCTTCTCCTCTCACCCTGCTCCTTGCCTGACTGCATCACTCTCCTGATCTTAGTCAGGATGTGACCAACAGCCCAGCTCCAGGATTTGGTGTCCCCAGCTCTCCAGTCTCAACTTGAAAGGAGTTTCCTATTTGATGGGGCCCTGTTCCTCTTTCCCGGGGCACCCTGGAGAGCTCAGCATGCACTTTTTTTTTTTTTTTTTAACATCTCTGTGTGTTTGAATGAGTGCTGGGGCTTTTGCATTTAGAGCAGAAATTTTAGGCTAGCAGGTTTCTACACATATCATGAGAAGACAGAAAATCACCTCTGCCCTAATTTGATACCTTCAGCAAGATCCCCCAAGTTGAGGCAGTGTTTAGAAAGTAGTAAAAATGCTAATGATCCAGGAAGTCAATTTTGTTAGGCTGAATTACAAGGACAGAAAAGGGGATGTGAGGGGTTTCTGCTTCATACCAAATCAATCTGTGTTTGAGTGTCAGTAGTTTCGGGGTTTGGTTTTTTTCATGAGATAAATATAGAAGGCCAGAAACTATTTCTGCCTGCAGAAGCAGGCATAGTATGTCCTGAATATTTTCTGAGGCTTTCTCTTCTCATTGAAAGCTGAAGCATGAAGCATATTCTGAGATGCTTCTATGTTTTTCACTTGCACAGAAGAAAATAGCCGTAGGTGGGATACTGCATAAGTTACTAGCACTTACTCAACATGGAGGAGAGAAGGTGATTTTGTTTCAGCAAGACAGTGACTCATGAGGCCAAAACGAATGTAATGAAGATGGTTTATTTTAGGTAAGATATCACATGTACCTGTTGAGGTATAAGAGAAAGCAAGTGAACCTTTGGTAGGAATACTGTCAGGGTTCAATACCCTGAAGTGATCTGAGCTGTAAAAGCCCGACTCATCACATGAGAATACAGAACACTCTTTCTGGAGCTTTTTGAAAGGAAGAGTGGTGCCATTGTTGGTAGGGTGCTGCCCTGTGCCAGAACGCCACAGCGGATGGTGGCATGTGCTCTGTATTCATCATTGGTCCAAATCCAGTGAATCTGAAGAATAAGTGGAATTTGTGAATATTTCCTTGATTGGTAAAGAACTGTGGTCAGGTCCCTTTGGGGTACTGGCAACACAAAAGGCACTGTTTTACTCCACTCTGACTTCTTTCATTTCCTTCCTTCTCCACACCCCAGCCATCCTGAAGAGAAATTCCACAGGTGAGGCTTCATATCTCCTAGCCAGTGGAAGGCTTTTTGTTCTCAGCCTTCTCTTTTCTTGATCTAAATTCAAAGTTTCTGTTGATAAATCCCATCCCCAAGAAGCCTGAAATCTCATTGCTGAGTTTATTTGACCTTTGTAGTGGGCATTTCTCTTACTACCATGTGGTGGGTTGACCCTGGCTGGATGCCAGTTCCTCACCAAAGCTGCTCTATCACTCCCCCTCCTCAGTTAGACAGGGGAGAGAAAACACACAGAAGAGATCATGGGTCAAGATAAGGGCAGGGAGAGATCACTCAGCAATTACCATCACAGACAAAACAGTCAATTTAGGGGAAATTAATTTATTACCAATCCAATCAGATTAGGATAATGAGAAATAAAAACTAAATCTTAAAATACCTTCCTCCCACTCCTTTCTTCCTCCTAGACTTAACTTTGCTCCCAGTTCTCTGTCTCCTCCCCTCACAGTGGCACAGGGGGCATCTTCTCACAGAAGCCACCCCTGTAGCCCCCCACTGCCAAAACCTTGCAACATAAACCAAATACACAACCTTTATGTTACCTCTGAGAACTGTGGTGGTGCAAGTACATCTGTTTGTTTGAAGCTGAAATCTGGGTTATTTTTCTTTTTTTGTTTTCTGTGCCAAACTGTCATGGCAGTTGATTGAACACTACTTCCAAAGGACTCAAGGACTCATCTCAAAAGGGGTATTCACAAAGTGCCGTTCCGCTCATCCTAGTATGAGTGAGAAAACTGGTCTTCATTTTGGTCTTGAATTCATCTTTGCCTCCCTAGACTGCCTTATTACTCTTATCCATCTGTTAATCACTGAATGAAGGCCTCTGAAAGGCATCGTAAGTCCTTCCTCTGGCTTTGATGAGAGACCTTTCTATGGTAACATGTGGAAGTCTTGTCCACTCTTTTGATACCAGGTTGTGAAGTATCTCAGAGCATGGGAAAATGTATGGTCAACCTTCAAAGGCAATTTACAGGTGGCAGTAGAGAAATTCTGCCAAATAATGCACAGTATTCTTCAGCCGTATCTCTTTGACCCTCTTTACTCAGAAAATCAACATCTGGTCATGTGTGGCACCAAGTATAGCAAACATCTCGTTAAAGTGAACCATAGAATCATAGAATGGTTCGTGTTGGAAAGGACCTTGAAGATATCTACATCCAACCTCTCTGACGTGGGCAGGGACACCTTCCACTAGACCAGGCTGCGCAAGGCCCTATCCGACCTATTCTTGAATGCCTCCAGTGATGGACCATCCACAGCTTCCCTAGACAACCTGTTCTAGTGTCTCACCACCATCAATAGTAAAGAACTTCTTCCTTACATCTAACCTAAATCTACCCTCTTCCAGTTTGAACCCATTACACCTTGTCCTATCACCACGAGCCCTTGTTGAAAGTCCCTCCCCTGCTTTCTTTTAGGCCCCCTTCAGATACTGGAAGCCCACAATAGGGTCTCCCTGGAGCCTTCTCTTCTCCAGGCTGAGCAACCCTGACTCTCTCAGCCTGTTCTCACAGGAGAGGTGTCTCAGCTGTCTGATCATTGTTGTGGCTCTAACAAATCATGCCCTTCTTGTGTTGGGGGTTCCAGAGCTGAACACAGTACTCCAGATGGGGTCTCACTAGAACAGAAGAATCACCTCCCTTGACCTGCTGGCCATGCTTCTTTTGATACAGCCAAGGGGTCGGTTGGCTTTCTGGGCTACACTCACACATTGTTGGCTCTTGTTGAGCTTTTCATCAACCAGCACCCCCAAGTCTTTCTCCTCAGGACTGCTCTCAATCCATACTCTGTCCAACCTGTATTTGTGCTTGGGATTGCTCTGACCCAAGTACTTGGCCTTGTTGAACTTCATGACGTTGGCATGGGCCCACCTCACAAGCCTGTCCAGGTCCCTCTGGATGGCCTCCCTTCCCTCCAGCGTGTCACCCACACCACACAGCTTGGTGTCATCAGCAAACTTGCTGAGGGCTCATTCCACTGTCTGTGTCACCACCAAAGATGTTAAACGGCACTGGTCCCAGTACTGATCCCTGAGGAACACCACTCATCACTTATCTCCAGTTGGAGATTGAGCCATTGACCACAACCCTTCGAGTGCGGCCATCCAGCCAATTCCACCGAGTGGTCCATCCATCAAATAAATCCATGTCTTTCCCATTTAGAGTCCAGAGTGTCGCGTGGGACAGTGTTGAATGCATTGCTGAAGTCCAGGTAGGTTAAATTGGTTGCTCTTCCCTTATCCACAATGCTGTAATTCCATCATAGAAGGCCACCAAATTTGTTAGGCATGATTTGCCTTTGGTGAAGCCATCCATGTTGGTTGCCACCAATTACCTCCTCACTTTTCATGTGCCTTAACAGAGTCCTCACCTCAAGAGGATCTGCTCCATGATCTTGCCAGGCGCAGAAGTGAGACTCACTGGCCTGTAGTTTCCCGAGTCTTCCTTTTCTCCCTTTTTGAAAATGGGGGTTATGTTTCCCCTTTTCCAGTCAGTGGGAACTTCACCAGACTCGTGACTTTTCAAATATGATGGAAAGCGGCTTAGCAGCTTTATCTGCCAGTTCCCTCAGGACCCGCAGATGGATCTCGTTGGGTGCCATGGACTTCTACACCTTCATGTTCTTCAGATGGTCTTGAACCTGATTTTAGTAGGTGAATCTTCTTCATACCAGTCCCTGCTTTTGTCTTTGGCAACTTGGGTGGTGTGGCTAGAGCCCTTGGCAGTGAAGGCTGATGCAAAGAAGTAATTTAGCATCTCAGACTTCTCCATATAGCTTGTGACAAGGTCTCTTGCTTCCTTCTGGAGAGGGGCCACATCTTCCCTACCCTTCCTGTTACCACTGATGTACCTGTAGAAGTGTTTCTTGTTACCCTTGATGTCCCTAGCCAGATTTAATTCTACCTGGCCTTTAGCTTTCCTGGCCTGATCCCTGGCTGCTCAGACAACTCCTTTGTATGCCTGAATATATAGCTACTGGAGACTATGAAGAAGCTGTCTGAGAAGGAAATTATCTCATTAGTGACTGAGCTGGTACATCAGAGGACAGTGCGAGTCATTAGCAAGACAGACCCTTGGGCTGGAGATGCTTGATGCTGCAGAGGACAAGGTTTTGGTGACAAGGGTATAAGAACATCTGCCAGAGGAAAGAATACGTGTGCGGTTAGACTCCAGTCACCGCTGCGCAGTTGCCATATGGACACTGTACTGCATCGGTGCCAGGAACTCTTTGGTTCTGCCAGAAATCAGTCAGTGAAATGTCTCTCCTGCCAGGTAGTGCGGATCTGGAAGAACCACTGGGCTGGCACCCTGCGGGAGGGAGCGCAGTGCTGCGTGGGCCGCTTGGCACCTGGCAGGGTTAGAGTAGATGGCTGAGAGCGAAGTGCTTGTGCGCAGCAGGCTGTTGAGTTCCTTGAGCATTGCTGCTAAAGAAATCAAGGAGTGGAGATGGGTCCTGATCCTCAGGAAAATTTCCTGAAATGGAACAGAAGAGTCTGCACAAAGCAGACATTTCCCCTACAAGACTCCTTCTGCAGGCTGCACCCCAGGCTTTTTTTCTAAACAGTTTTTATAGCCACCTCACTCGCAAGCTGCCTGCTTGGGACCTCATTGGCATTCTGATTTTCTGCTGTAATCTCATGTTGTTAAGGAACGTGATTTTTGTTCTTAGCTGTGCTGCATATAGAAGATTACATAAATACCTTTGAAATCTTGGGTGGTGGGAGGGGTGGGGGTGGCTGAAAGATTAAAAACAAAAACAAAAACAAACACCAACAAAAAAAAAAACCAAACCCAACACCAAACCCTTCATCTGAGAAACGTTTTGACTGTGTAGTATTAAGTCTTCCTCTCAGAGAAAATTCTGTTTAACATAGGAGGAGGAAGGCAGACATGTCTACCAAGAAAGCCACAGACTGGCTTCCTAATGGTCCAGCTGTGCTAATGAGCAATTATAGACCAATGCACTGAGCTGAGATAGATTTCTTCTTCTAGCAGTTGTTGGCCAGAGATGTTTTGCTACAAGAGTGCTTTTTCCTCCTCTACTCCCTGTGTGCTGAACTCATGTCATATCCATCTCCTTCCTCTTGCCCTCTGTCCCCTGCTAAATGACTATTCACTTTCTAATTCAAAGCCATTTCATAAAGGTTGTGCTTTTGAGCTTCAGCTCTCCTGTTGATAACCCTCAGGTTAAACCAAAGGATAATCCCAGGTTTGGGGGTGCTGATTTTTTTCTTTTACTTTTGCATTGAAAACTGGTATTTTCAGCAACATGTCCCTGCTACAGGGGAAAAACTGAGCTGTAGGTACAGGACCCTTTATATTGGGGTAATGTGAACATATCTGAGTTCCAAAATTCTTGATGACAGGGTTCATGCGAGTGCTGAGGGCAGCCAGACAATCTCATGGGGGATGGACCCCAAGCCTGGAAACACTGCGTGGGCACCACGTTGCCTTTTGCCACATCAAGGGAGCCGCCTTTTTTTTTTTTTTTCTTTCTTTTAAAGTCTGAAACATCAAATAATATAATTTACTTAAAAAGATTTTATCGGTTGCCCCTCCTTCTTTTCCTAAGAGTGAAAATTTGTTAAATATGCTTGCAACTTGGGAGGGAGGGGGGAATAAAACTTCAAAAAGCGCTGCTAAAAACAGCCTGGGCTGCTTTTGTTTGGACTTTCAAAACGCAGCAGCTTAAAGCCTCCATTGTACGCAGGGGGAAATATGCTAATTCGAAGCACATTTCCCATCAGAAGCCCTTTCAGTCCCGTCATCGCTGCGATATGAAGGATGATAAAAGCGGGGAGGAGGGGGAGGCCCGCGTTATGGGAGCGCGGCGGCTGCTTATTGTGCGCGGGGAGCGGGGCTGAATAGGCCTGACGAGCCCGCTCACCCGTGAAGCCCCGTGGCCCGGGGGCCGCGCGGGTTCCCAT
>NW_008594187.1:27863-28108 GCF_000691845.1 Merops nubicus | reverse complement strand
CCCGCTGCGGTGCCGCCTGGCCAGGCCTGGGTGTCGCTCCCGCCGTTCTGCTGCGGGCTCGCGCGGGTCCCGCCTTCTCTTCCCCCGGTCTGGCGCTCCTGCCCAAAGTGAGCAATACGGGCTCCAGGGCCTCGTGGGACACTCCTGGGGTTTGCGTGGTTACGGCTGTGCTTTGGAAGGAGGGGTGAATCACAGAATCATTCAGGTTGGAAAAAAACTTCAAGGTTGTCCAGACAAACAAACAA
>NW_008594187.1:0-27725 GCF_000691845.1 Merops nubicus | reverse complement strand
TTTTGAACCCCTCCAGCACCGCCCTGGGCAGCCTGGTGCAATGCCTCACCACTCTTTCAGGAAAGAAATTCTTCCTGATGTCCCATCAAAACCTCCCCTGGTATAACTTAAGCCCATTTCCTCTCATCCTGTCACTTGGGAGAAGAGACCAATCCTTACCTCACTCCAGCCTCCTTTCAGGGAGTTGTAGAGAGTACTAAGGTCTCCCCTCAGCCTCCCCTTCTCCAGGCTAAACAATTCCAGTTCCCTCAGCTGCTCGTCCTAAGACCCTTCACCAGCTTTATTGCCCTTCTCTCGACCTGCTCCAGCCCCTCAATTTCTTTCTTATCCTGTGGCACCCAGAACTGAACCCAGCACTCGAGCTGTGGCTGCCCCAGAGCCGTGTCCAGGGCCATGACTGCTTCCCTGCTCCCGCTGGACACACTTTCTGATATAGGTCAGGATGCTGGTGGCCTTCTTGGCCACCTGGGCACATGCCGGTTCATGGTCAGCCAGCTGCCCACCAGCACCCCCAGGCCCTTTTCTGCCAGGCAGTGCAGTTGAGGTTCAGCTGGAAAGTTGATGCATGTTGCACTTTTTCTTCCCCAGAGCTTGATGCCCCCACCAACCTGAGATTTCTCAACACCACGGAGCACTCAGTGTTGGTGTTGTGGACGCGGCCCCGTGCTGTGATCACAGGATACCGGCTGACTGCAGGTCCCACAAGAGGAGGTCAACCAAGGACCTACAATGTGGGACCTTCTGCCACCAAGTACCTTCTCAGAAACTTGCAGCCTGGCACTGAGTACACTGTGTACCTTGTGGCAGTTAAAGATGACTTGCAAAGTGCCAGAGAGACTGGAGTCTTCACAACTTGTAAGTGTCACAGGCACATATTCCTCTTCCCTAACTCCTTGGCTTTTCTTCAAAACTTGTGCTGAAAGTGGCTATTGTGAATTGATACACAGAAGAAGCCTTTTGAAGTTGCCTTCCAGCAGAACTGCTTGGGAAATACTCCTTGTTCTTCTTCCTGAACTGCTTGGCAGGAAAAAGAGGCTTATTTGCATTAAAAAGCTTTTAGTAAAACATTTCAGCTTTCTGGTGATGAAAATCAAAAGGGAGAATTTACTACTGGTACCTCAGTTCTTGTTTAACTAAATCACAAAGAAATTTAAATTGACTTGATCTTTCCAGTTGTTTGGGTTTGTCATGATGAATCAGGGACAGCAAACAGATCCCTTAAAGCAGGCAAGGAATAATTAGTTTGTCATTTGCATGAAGTTGAAGGCAATCATTTCTCAAACCCAACCATACCATCTGAGGTAGCTCTGCTGCAATTACAGAAACTGATACAAATGTTGCAGTCTATTCTCTTTTTTTTTTATATTTCAGTTATCTGTACTTATGCTGTTGGCTTGGAAGAAATACTAAGCAAACTTTGGGAGGAAAGGGAGTTCTGTAAGAACCCACACACATAATTCTAGAAAGAACAAATAGATTCACTGTTTAAATAATGGTGAAGCAGTCATATAAATGAACCAAATTCAAAGCCATCCAAGCCCAGAACCACATCCTCTTTTCAAAAGAGAATGTGGTTTCCTTTAGAACAATGTGAAATTTAAATAAAGGTTCAGATTTTTAATGAGAGTGACACTGTTGACATTGGCAAGTTGCGTTTTGCTGACAGACAGCCTTAGCTATAAATATTTCTCAACTAGGAGATGGTTGGATATCTCAGATGAATGTTGCCTTCAAGTTCCAGCTTATTTAAATGAAACCAGTCCAGTTTAAGACAACAGGTTCATAAACTAATTCTCTTAATTAATAACAAGGTCAATTCAGGTTAAACTCAGTGGAGTTATTTAGATTGATTGTGGGGTACACAAAGGCTTTGGCTTCTATGCGATGCTCCTGGTGAGTATCAACAAGACCACAGATTCCCCAGATTGACTTTGAGCTCCCTTTCACTCTGCTGACTTCAAAAGAGTTGAAGATGTTGGTGGGGGATGAGATGGTCCTAGATGGAACAGCTGGATGACAGAGCAGTGTGTCGTGGTCTGTGATTGAACGGCATATGGTGGGTGAAGGAAAAAATAAGCTGGGTTTTGAGGAACACTTCAGAGATCATGCCAAAAACAATATTCTCCAAAATCCTCAGGGTTGGATTCGTAGAGGACTCATGAGGCCCAGTTCAATATTTTCATTTTCCTCAGGAACAGCAAAAGCACTGGCTATGATTAGACCACTTGCATACTGAGTCTAGTCTAGCAGCAGACAGAAGTAATCTGTCAAGTCCCTCCCAAACTATTGGATTTTCAGAAGTAATGTAGATCAGCACGTACTATGTGCTTCTTGCTATTTGGACTGCTGTAGATCACATTTTCAAACTATTTCGTGTCGTCACAGCAGCTAGACCTCAACTCTGTCAATTCCCTTCACAGATCAGCCTGTTGGCTCTGTTCCTCCTTTTAACACAGAAGTGACTGAGACTTCTATTGTCATCACCTGGACACCTGCCCCAAGGATTGGTTTCAAGGTAGGAGAAACTGAAGTCCCATGTTTCTTTCTTCTCTTGCTTCATTGTGATAGGGAGGACAGGTTAAAGCTGTTTACTGTGGACTGCAGTGGAGGCAGTAGCACAAAGGAGAGGTGCAGAAGTCATGCTGCTGACAGAGGCCAGTGCAAACATCCTCTGGGCTTCAGGTTAAGGTCTTCTGTGAGACACCTACAAAACAAGTTGCAAGATTAACAGTTGGCATTCATCATGCCATGATGCTCCTGTTGCAGGATAAGCCTGGGTGCTGCTAGCTAGCTGGGATTGGAGCTTTGAGACTGAAAAGCAAACTTTGCTGCTTCTCTACAGCTGGGTGTGCGCCCAAGCCAAGGTGGAGAGGCTCCCCGGGAGGTCATCTCTGATTCTGGCAGCATCGTCATCTCTGGCCTGACCCCTGGAGTGGAGTACACCTACAGCCTCACAGTCCTGATGGATGGCCAGGAGAGGGAGACGCCCATCATCAGAAGAGTGACTACACGTATGACCCGTTTGGTTTTCTACAACTGTTCCTTCTTACACTTGCTTGCCTTGTGCACCCCAGATGAATGGCTGTCTCCGGGAGTCGGTTCTCGTCCTTTCCTCCTGACGTAGTCTGGAACGTGGTTTTGATGTGTAGTTGAGAGTAGCACTAGCTCATACAAGGCAGGGTTGCAACTTCAGGAAAACATTTTTAGCTAATTCTAAAGTGTAAGGATATAATCTCTGGAGGAGGGATGCTGAGGGAGCTACCAGGATTCTCAGTGCCATAAATGACCCATTTGTCTGAACACTTGCAGCCTTGTCTCCACCAACCAACCTGCGCCTGGAGCCCAATCC
Source organism: Merops nubicus (assembly GCF_000691845.1). Taxonomy (NCBI): domain Eukaryota; kingdom Metazoa; phylum Chordata; class Aves; order Coraciiformes; family Meropidae; genus Merops; species Merops nubicus. The sequence continues at coordinate 24,376 of NW_008594187.1, read as the reverse complement.
TGATACTGGGGTCCTGGTAGTCTCTTGGGATAGAAGCACCACGCCAGGTAACCATGTCAGCTCGCCCTGTGCATGAACCCACTGTTGTACCAGAATGCTAACGTTTATTCTGCAGTGCCTTGCAGTTAGTTAAGAAGACACTGATTAGAATCTTGGTGTTGAATAATGTAAGGAAACATTTACTTATTTCTAGATATCTTCCAGGATATCATTCACAGTTAAGTATAGGTTGCCATAGGGTTCTTCATGATTTACATTCCATGTAAAATGCTGTATTGGTGTATGAATGTTTTTAAATATTTCAGCTGGTTTAGAGATTTGAGGGATTTCTCCACATATCCCCAGAGGTTTAAAAAAAGTCCAAAGGAAGGAAAACAAAATGGACCAAGAGGATTTCTAGCGGTGAAGAATGAATTTGTGTTATTGAGAGTAAGCGTAGGATTGCTGAAAGTGTCCAGGAGAAACTTTTCTCCCAGAGTAGCTGATGGGAGCTGTACAGTTGACTTCTGTAGAACAGGGGTTGAAAGCTTTTAAAAACCCCCACTCTCAGCTGCTGTATCTTTTCTTGATGTGTCATGAGATTTTCAGTTTGGTAGAGTCTCAAAGGAAACTGAAATGATACTGGGAGAGGGCCTTGGCTGCCTTCTGGGAAGCTTGTTTTGGGGTGCTTGCCAAAACAACCTCTTGCCTGCTGGGCTCGGGGTGGCAAAATCACTTGTAATGTGTTTGCTTTGGTTGTTCATTATGGAGACCTGATGTAAATACAGTGTGAGATTAACACATACTGGTGTATCTGCCTTTCAGGTATCAGTGGGTACCGAGTGACCACTGCTCCTACCAATGGGCAGCAGGGCTCTACTTTGGAGGAAGTTGTAGGTGCAGATCAGACCACCTGCACCTTTGAAAACCTAAACCCTGGTGTGGAGTATAATGTCAGCGTTTACTCAGTCAAGGATGACCAGGAGAGCATCCCCATCTCTGAAACCATCACACAAGGTAATGAAAGGATGAGCAGCACGTTAAGCTACTTGAAGTCAAATTGTTGAGCGTGAGAGCTCTGTGTTGCAGAACTATTAGTCTGATGGCAGAAGGCTTAGACTTCATATTTGTAGAATCATAGTATCATTAAGTTTGGAAAAGAACTCCAACATCATCAAGTCCAACCATCAACCTAACACTACTATGGTCACTAAACCGTGTCCCAAAGTGCCACATCTACACATTCCTTGAACCCCTCCAGGGATGGTGACTGCCACTTCCTTGGGCAGCCTGTTCCAATGCCTCACCACTCTTTCAGGATAAAAAAAAAAAAAAAAAAAAAAAATCTTCCTAATATCCAATCTAAACCTTTCCCACCACAACTTAAGCACCTTTCCTCTCGTCCTGTTGCTGGTTACTTGGGAGAAGAGACCAAGGCCTCATTACAATCTACTTTCAGAGGAGTCTTCTGGTCTCAAGAAGCAGAGTAGCCACGTACCACCACATAAGAGAGCAGTTCTTCTAACCCTGCACTTCTCTGTGTGGGCAGCCTCCATTGTCTGCCAACAGGGTGATGGTAAAGAGATGCATCAGTACACTGAGCTGGAGAGCAGCAGAGATTTAAGTTGACCCTGCAGTGCCCCAGCATCTGGAGCACAGCTGGTGTGAAGAGGAAGTAGGTGAAGAGAGGTATGAATGGGAAATAAACACAAGAGAAATTTTAGCAGTGACAGTGGCAGGAGATCAGTTCAGCACAATGGAGAAGAAAGCCAAGATTGAAAGGTCCATCACTGTAGCACTTCTGGGACACAAAGTGGCATGTGCCACCCACATTACATGAAGGTACCTTTGTAGCCACAGTTATCAAAATTAATACACATCTCCCCAGATGGTTTCCTTTTTTTTTTTTCTTTTGTGAGGGCTTTTTTTTGTTGTTGTTTCTGCTCAGCCCTGAGATGATGCCAGCTACTGTGTTTGCTTGCTCTCATAACACTGCTTTAAAATTTCTGTGCTTCACTGAAGTGCTGTATGCTCCCTGGGGGTGAACTAATGCTGTGACACTGCATCATTAAAGCAGTAATGGCTTTAGCCCTTCATCTTCTGGTGGGGGAAAGCTAAGAATGTATGTCTCTGGCTTTCAGCACTCTTTCAAGGTGATATGGTACATGCATTCCACGTGGGCAAACAATGATTTTACAGAAAACTGGCATTTTTTGCATCTTTTCTGTAAAATAAGTCTTCTAGAAGGATGTTAAAATAGAACATAACCACTCTTATTAAAACCAGTCTTTTTCAATGTTACAGTTCCTAATTATGTTACTGTTCCATAATTCCTTTTCAAGCTAACTTGTCATGACCCAACAGAATGGAGACCAAGTCCTCCATCTTTGACTCACCTTCTGGTGTCTGATCCTGAGGGAGGAGGAGTATCTATTAGCTCCCTCTGATTTCAGGATCAGCCTGCTAAAGTTACACAGCCAAATCTTATGGCTTAAATCAATACCAGTCTATTGACTTGAGCAGCTGAGGGTTTGGCCACTGTCAATGAAAGATGCATCTAATGTTCTCTACTCCCTGCCCGGTGCTGTTGGTCCTAACATGCAGGGAAAGAAGAACAGCTTTCATACCAGGAGTAATATTCATAGGGGAAACAGTCACAGCTGCACTTGTTTGCCATACAGAAATTCAAGCAATATATAGAAGCTCGTTAAAGAGGCTCCTTATTCAGTGGCTTAGTCCTGAGACTTTAAACAATTTAACCAACGAATCAAGTCGGCCTCTTGGCCACATAGTGTTGCATATGGGGGAATATGGGGACGTTGTCACTGTTACAGATTTCTTATCTAAAGGTAATTTCTAACCATTTGCCATCTTTCCAAGAAAGTATTTTATTACTTACTGTTCTGTGTCATCTGTTTTTAGCACATATATTGTGGCAGTTAGTGGTAAGTAGAACTTGAAGAATTCTGGGCCAGATCCTCAAGCTGTTATGGAGATTTGAGACTTGTTTTCAAGTCCAGTGTAAACAGTTTGGATAGTGGATAATCTGCCCTGAAGCTTTTTGATAGTTCTCTGCCAGCTGAGGGTGTGGTCTGATGTAGCTCCTTCAAATGGGTTTATATTTTGATGATCCCAACGATAAAACTTAGACTTGTCATCTGAACAACACGAAAATTCTAGAGGGTCAACTGACTATTATTTCAGAGGAGTTGTTTATACATTAGACTTTGGCCTCTTGTTTTCTATATGAAAAAAATATTGACCTTTTTCTGTTCCTAGCTTCAACAGAAAAAGATGGGTCTTTATGGCTCATCATTGCTCCAGCTAAATTTGTTGCACATTAAATGCCTCTTGTAAAAGGTGCATTTTTGAAAATAGTAGGTCTGAAGTAGAAGTGTTTTGTCTTCAAGGGTCAAGGTTTCAGCTTCAGTCTGCCTAGGGAGGCAGCTGGAGACTGCATTTGAAAGGTACAATGTAAAAAAAAACAAAAAAAAAACAAAAAAAAAAAACCAAAAAAAACCCCAACCAAACCCCAACAACAAAACCCCCTAAAACACCAAACACTCTCCTTTTCCCCCAAACCCTAAGAGAAATTCTGCATATCACCGCAATTGCTTCGTAAGTTCTGTCAATGTTAATAGTGATGAACACTGCTTTTTTCTCCCTTGTCTTTCTTTTGCTTCCGTGTGTCTTTGCCTTTCCTGTTTGCTCTTTAACTCATTAGAGGTGCCCCAGCTCACTGACCTAAGCTTTGTTGACATAACTGACTCAAGCATCGGCCTGAGGTGGACCCCGTTAAATGCCTCCACTATTATTGGCTACCGCATCACAGTAGTTGCGGCAGGAGAAAGTGTCCCTATTTTTGAAGATTTTGTGGACTCCTCAGTAGGATACTACACAGTCACAGGCTTGGAGCCGGGCATTGATTACGACATCAGTGTAATCACGCTCATTAATGGTGGAGAGAGCGCCCCTACCACTCTGACACAGCAAACGGGTGAATGTTGAAAACTTCTGTGTTTTGTGGCGTGGACGGTGTCTCAGGCTGTCACTGGCTGTTGGGACGACGGGGCTTTGTCCAAAGAGGGATCGAGCCGCTCGCTGAGGGGCAGCCAGCCAGACCCAGCTTGCTCCTTGCTCGCAGTGGCGCTGCTAGCTTTTTGGATTTGAGGTGTTTGAACACTGTCAATGGCTCCAGACTTGCCAGGCTCCTTCACTTTCTGCTATTCAGATTTGCAGGGTCCAGGTGGAACTAAGAGCCTGAAACATGAGCTGTATATTCCCCAGACTTTAAAACTTATTTCCCAAAATAAGAGTGCTAAGGGGTGGAGCAGTTCAGCAGACACCCTCCAGCCTCGATGGCCCTTTGAGCTTCCAGCACTTTGTTGCAGCGGTGGCCCTTTCCACAACGCCCCGAAGGAGGCAGGTGAAGGAGCACTGCCCGAGAACATGCCACTGACAGCCATGCCACACCGTCAAGGGTCTCTAATGCATGAGCAGGTGGCCAGCTGAAAACTGGTTCTTGCATGAAATCTTGTTGTGTTTCAAAATCCCGACGCTGTAAATCCTTCGACATTAGTAGAAGTAGAATTGTAGGAAATTAGTGATATACCCTCTCCTCTCTTGTGCGTGCATGTATGAATTCTAGGTGAGATGACTTTTCCATCTGTAGACTGCTGTAAGGCAACTTGAAACCTCTCTTGGTTCCACATCTGTAATATGAAATCCAGCCCTAAGAAGTGCCTTACTGAAATTGCTACCTTGTTTTCAGATTAGGCCCATGGGGTCTATTTAAGCTATTGGGAATTGCCAAGAGGTTAAAGGAGCCTGACAGTAGTACAGACCTATTTTAACTATAGTAGAACTGAATGTAGTTTAGAAGTCTGTTTGCATGGGTCTGACACAGTAGTCTGTTATGCATGAGATACTTTCTCCAGTGATTCCCTGAACATACATCTTGATCAGGTTGGATCAGATGGAGAACTGAGACGTGTGTGTTCTTTGCTGTGTAGCTGTGCCACCTCCCACTGACCTCCGCTTCACTAACGTGGGGCCTGACACTATGAGAGTGACTTGGACTGCACCAACTTCCATCGTGCTGAGCAGTTTCCTCGTGCGCTACTCGCCCGTGAAGAAGGAGGAGGATGTTGCAGAGCTGACGATTTCACCCTCAGACAACATGGTGGTCTTAACAAGTGAGTGGGTTACTGACATAAACAAATATGAGGCCTCAAATATGACACAAGATGAGGCAAAAGGAAGATAGCTTACTCTGAGTGTAACTGGACAAATTCTCAGCTATCTAAGCTGATGTCCAAATAGCCTCTTACAAGCTCACACTAAATGGCATTTGGCTACTTGCTTCACTCAAGTTTAAGCCAAACCACAGGAAAATTTTTCCCATCAGTCCAAGGACAGCAATGATTCAGACTATGGGGCAATTGCATTGTTTTGCAGCCTGGTTAGGTATTAAGACTAAGTACATATTACTCACCTGTTTTTTCCAAAAAATGTCAAGGACTTGCAGTGCAGAGGTTCAGGGAGAGGATTAAAATGCACAAAAGGTCATTGCTCCTTTGGCTTTGTATGCTCAGGACCAGAAAATAAATACTGTTTGGAACCTTAGTGGACACAGTAACAAAATGTGGGTATCTTCAAAAAGCTGACATGAATTTTTTTTTTGGTGCAAATGCTGTGTTATAGTTGAAGTGCTTTTTTTTTTTTTTTTTTTTTTTTTCCCCTGTGTCCTAGAATGAGATTGATTGAGTGAAAAAATAACCCACTTTGAGAATGAGACCAGATCTGGGGCTCCTCTGAGTTAGAATAGCTGTGGTGGAAATCCTTGGCCCTGTTCCAGTTTATATCAGCTAAAGCTTTGGCTTGGTGCATAGCTAAACTACTAGGTGACTAGAAACGACCTTGTAGAAAACTAATTGCTTCTAGCCAGTCTCCACAAACTAATGAAGTAATGATGCAGGATACCATGCTCCTTCAGGCTGAAACATTGCAAGCAACCATAATGCCATGAAAAGAACTGATTTAAATTTTTGGCTATCCTGGAGGATCTTCCATCAAGCAAGACCTCTCTTAAACAGTTAAAACTGTGTAGAGTGAGTGACTTCTAGCTATTAGTAAAGAAATATGTCTAAATACCTGTACTTAAACTTCACAGATCTGCTTCCTGGTACTGAATATCTGGTGAGAGTTTACAGTGTTTCTGAGCAACATGAGAGCGCACCTTTGTCTGGAATCCAGAAAACAGGTACTTAAATGCACCCTGAGACACACGTGTGATTATTGCCATTCATCAGAGCATTCAGTAATGGGACTTGGTTGCCTTTTCTTGTGTATTGTCACCTTGTTGATGGGTCATCAGCTGGATATCAAAGTGCACTTGAGACATGGCAGTGGTGATGATGACCAGTAGTTCAACTGAGCTCAGCCTCTTGTCTCTTTGAAATACCCAGGTCTTGATTCTCCCACCGGCCTTGACTTCTCGGATATAACTGCAAACTCTTTCACCGTCCACTGGATGGCTCCTCGTGCCACCATTACGGGCTACAAAATCCGGCATCACCCAGAGAATGGTGCTGGCAGGCCCAAGGAGGACCGCGTGCCCCCCTCCCGCAACTCCATCACCCTCACCAACCTGCTTCCAGGGACCGAGTACGTGGTCAGCGTCATCGCCGTCAATGGCAGGGAGGAGAGCATGCCCTTGTTTGGACAACAGACAACGGGTAAGCCTTGAGGGAATGCTGGCTGAAAGTTACCGTGAGGATTTTAGGTGTCCTCTGTGATACTGAGGTAGGGCTTGATTTAGAAAAAGGCAGGAGGACCCGTGCTACTTTCAGATCAAGTCGGATGTCTTTAGGGCCAGTAGAACTTTTCTCATTAAATCTAGTCCAGTGCCAGATGGTCTTTAACCAGATACATCACTGGTAGAGATGTGAAAAGGAAAAACATGAAAAACTTTCCCGTGAGGGTGCCAGAGCTCTGGGCCAGGCTGCCCAGAGAAGCTGCAGAGTCTCCTCCTCTGGAGAGATTCCAAGCCCGCCTGGATGTGATCCTGGGTGACCTGTTCTGGGTGACCCTGCTTTAGCAGGGGGGTTAAATGAAATGATCTTTAGCGGTCCCTTTCAACCCCCACCATACTGAGTTTCTGTGTGCACTAGGCCAGAACTACGACAGATACGTAGCAGAGTAGCATAGAATACGTAGCTGATGTACTTTACCTGTGTTGAAACTCTCAATTCTCTATTTTTCTAGTTTCTGACGTTCCAAGGGACTTGGAAGTCACCCCCACCAGCCCAACCAGCCTTGTGATTTCCTGGGATGCTCCTGCAGTGACAGTCAGATACTACCGGATCACTTACGGTGAAACAGGTGAGTGCAGGCTGCTGTGGCCAGCCACAGACCAGAACCTCTGTTCCGAGGCCATTAGAAAGCCACAGAGAACAGCAAAGGAAAGTTTGTCTGCTGCAGTCAAACTTTGGTGTCTGAGACTCTTGCAGCATATTAAGAGAAGATTGTCAAATACAGGTGCCTTTGTTTTTTGAAAGGAGACTAAATTTTTTGTCAACTAAAAGAGCAAGCATCTGGAGCACTCCAGTGGTTTTTGAGGTGGTTCTGTGTTCTTAATTCATTCTTTTCCTTGGGCTGCTCTGAAACAGACGTTGACCCAAGATCCACTGAAAATCAACAGGGTCCTCTCTTCATTTTGGTGCACATGAGATTTTTCTGGGGGGTTCTAATGAATTAAAATGTATCTTTTGAGGTCCATCACGTTTCTTTTTTCACCCCACCCTCCTTAGGTGGAAGCAGCCCTGTGCAGGAGTTTACAGTGCCTGGCACCATGTCTACTGCTACCATCACTGGCCTCAAACCTGGTGTAGACTACACCATCACTTTGAATACTGTAACTGGCCGTGGAGACAGCCCTGCCAGTAGCAAGCCAGTCACCGTCACCTACAAAACAGGTGAGAGCTGCTTAAACAAAACAAAGAAATGTACCCAAAATAAAACCCCTACAGCTTTGTGTTGGCTCATCTCCATAAATTCGTGTCACTGATGCCTGGTTTCTTTTAGAAGTCATGGCCTATGTTGTAAGCCCATCATTTGCAGTGGAGCTGCGTATGATAATGACATGACACAGAAGGGGATCATGGACTTGGACTTTTGGGGGAGGGAGACCCTGTGGAGTCCAGATGGGGATAAAAGCAATGTTTGACTGCTTATTGCAGAGTGGAAATGCTCTGCTGGTCTCTCACATCATGGGGGCACTCTTGCCTTACCTGTGCTGCTTCTGGTGCACTGTCCAGTGTGATCTTGATGAGACCTGACTTTCTAACTCCAGGGCTGTCATCTCGTTCCTGATCTGGATAGAATCTAATCCTACTCCTACTGTAGCTGCAGACAAAGGCATTTAGTAGCCTTTAAAACAAAGAAAATCCTCAACTAACATTGATAAGAGGGCAATTGCCTGCAGAGCACAGTTAAGGCTTTTTTTGTTCTGGGCTAGCATGAGGGACAAATAAATAGCAAAATGTTACCTGTTTGAAGAAGCACAGCCTAGAGAAGGAAGAGCAGAATTAAATTCAGCTGGGAGGCCACGGTGGAAGGAGGGTTTCCTGTACCAGCATACTCAGAAAAATCTATTTTTGTTGCTCAGAAATAGACACACCATCCCAGATGCAAGTTACAGATGTCCAGGACAACAGTATCAGCATCAGATGGCTCCCTTCAACATCCCCAGTCACAGGCTATCGAGTGACAGCTGTCCCCAAGAAAGGACATGGGCCCACAAAGACTAAAAACGTCCCTGCAGGTAAGAGTACAAGACATCCCTCACCAGACCTGTAAAGAATGCAAGATGTGACCACTACAATCAGCCCTGTCAGGCACTAGGCATATGCTCAAAGCCAAAATTACTCCTGCTTGTGCCCTATTTTTTGCTATCCTGCTGACTTCAGCTGGGTCTCATCCAGGAGAAGCTAAGGCAAATTTTTGCCCTGAAAGCTTTGCCTTTCTTTGACACCACGGTGTTACAAAGGTTTTTTCTTGGCAACCTCTATCTCTGAAAGGCATCTGGGTTTCCAAGAAATGCCATTGGATTTTCTAGCACCCAGCAAAACTTCCTCTGAAATCCTTCTGAAGGTCACATAAGGTGACCCTTGGTCATAGCATGGACTCAATCACATAGACTACAAGCTTAACCTTGTTACCACAAAGCCTGCCCAGTCAGCTCTTGGGGTGTCTTCAGGAACACTGTAGTTTGTGGGATCTGCAGAGATTAGCACTCAGGGATGCTTGTGATTCAGTTGGGGTAATGGTCTTATCCCAGAAAATCCTGGAGGTTAGTCTTCTCTAGCTTCATTTTTGTTACTGTGCTAACCTGCTGCGGGGCCTTTGAGCAGGTACAAATGGCAGATGTCTTGTTGTGTGCTGCCTGAGAAGTGTAGTGCAAGGAAAAGGCAAACTTGGTACGTCAATCCTGGCTCGTTTTAATGACGTGTATTAATGGCATGGCTTACACAGGCCCTTCATTCAAGGCTACGTAGAGGCCAGTTCTCTGCAGCTTTGTGCAGCTGCAGCTGGGCTGATGTTCTTCTTTCCTGCCAGATCAAACGCAAGTCACTATTGAAGGTCTGCAGCCCACAGTTGAGTACATGGTCAGTGTCTACGCTCAGAATCAGAACGGCGAGAGCCTGCCCCTGGTTGAGACAGCCGTCACCAGTACGTATTGCACCGCACGGTAACAAACCAAACGTTCGCCGCTGGTGTCCGGATCTACCGTGCAGCATCACCTTCCCAGGGAAAGGAGGGGCAGGTGCCTAGTCTCCAGGAGAGGGCAAGGTGGTCTGCCCTGTGATACGTATCATGCACTTAATTTGCAGATGCTGGCAAAAAATGCAGTCCCTCTCCCTCAAACACTGGCAAAATGCAAGTCCCCCGTGCCCTCAAAATGCTGCGCTTCTGATTTTCTTTCACTAAAGCTGCAAAAAGTCCTTCAGCCAATCGGTGGAAAAAATGTGCAGAGATGTCCTTTTTGGAGCTAGGTGGCAAAGGTGATTACTGGTAAGGGACTGGGCTGGGCTTGGGAGTACTTGCCCTGTGCAAAGGTGTAAAGGAAACCACACACAAGTTGTGTCAAGAAGGGGGGATAAAATACTGCAAAAGAAAGGATGGCTCAGCTCTTGAACATCTGCCTCTACAAAACAGCAGTACTGCTCTGGACACAGGAGGCAGGAGGGAACATGTAACTTAGAGGGGTATCTCTGATGTAAAGTGCCTTTTCCAGGGACACCTCTGGGGTAAGAATTTGCATGCACATTCTTCCCTTGCTCAGGCTTCTATTCAAAACCACAGCTCAGCCCCAAATACTTCAAGTTGTCCTGAACAACAGGAACTTCTCTGAAGCTTTGCTTTGCTCAGGTGGGAAAGGACTCCACATCAAATCTCAAACCAACAAATTCCTGGATAAAAAAATCACCTTTGCCAACTAGAAAATGTAGAAAATTCAGGACTAATATAACGTGGCAAATAAACTTGAAATCTTACAGAAAAGCATAATTTAGATGTAATATAGAAATGACATGCTGTATCCTTCCATTTTGTCTGGCAAATGGGTATAGCTCTGTGGTGGCCCCACTTTAGACTTCTGTGGAGCACGGCTCGCTCACCTTGCTCTTTAGCACTGAGCTTCCACTTTGCTAGGAAAATCCAATGAATTGATCAAATTCAGAAGTGTGCCTTTCACCCAGCTGCACCTGTGGACATTCCCTGTGCACTCAAGACAACACTGAAAAGTTTTTTTCTAACTGATTTAAAAATATACAGAGTAATTTGCTTTCTTGATAAATGTGTTTAATTGGATATTAATTTATGAAAGGAAATAGTGGGACTGATTCTCCTTGGCATGGCACTTTGCACAGCAGCTTACAACAGTGAAAAGCAAACAGTGTGAATCCAAACTTACTGAGTCAGGTGGGACAGGTTGTCTGGCTGCCATTGGCACTAGAAACCAGTTACTGGCTCTGATGGTAGAAACAGGTCTTAAAATTCCCATTTCTTTTTCTTTTGCTCACTTTTGCTACTTTAAAGTAGCTTAATGCTGCTAGAGTTGCCTAAAGGGGGGTTTCAGTGTTGAAGGGACTCAAATGTAGGTGACCATTAGTGTCCTGGCTGCTTTGAAGGTGGCTGGGCAAGTCCCATTGGTTTCAAGAAGGCCAAGATTGCCTTCCAGCTGTCTGGCAGCCCCAGACTCCCAGCCTTGCTCTGCATGGTCTAAGCATGTGTGCAAGGTGCAGCCCAGAGGAGAATCAAGTACCCCCTCTCCTGCACAAAACCGAAAACCGCTTTGCATGTAATAGAAGAGCTTTTTATTTTCCTCACCCACAACCTGCTTTTTATCACATAACCTCTTACTGTTAATTTGCCTAACAGACATTGACCGCCCTAAAGGACTAACATTCACTGAGGTGGATGTTGATTCCATCAAAATTGCTTGGGAAAGCCCTCAGGGGCAAGTAACCAGGTACAGGGTGACCTATTCGAGCCCTGAGGATGGAATCCATGAGCTATTGCCGGCCCCAGGTGGTGAAGAAGACACTGCTGAGCTGCATGGCCTCAGGCCAGGTTCTGAGTACACTATCAATATCGTTGCCATATACGATGACATGGAGAGCCTGCCCCTCACTGGGACCCAGTCCACAGGTACACCTTTAACTACACCACCCAGCAGGCCACGGCAGCAGTGGCTTCTGCACTGCTGGGTAAAGCCTGCTTCCACGTGCAGCCGGTGCTCCATGCCGGGGAGGCCCCAGGGGCAGCCCAGGGGATGTGACTGCTCTTGCAAGATGGCTCCGTTGGTGTTGTAGAGCTGGCTGCTGGCAGAATCAACCTATGGATGTGTTGGGGAAGGCAGGGGATGCAGGACAGATCAGCTGCTTGAAGGATTGGATACTAGAGAAAGGAGGGATGTTACCTTCTAGCCTTTTCTCGGTCCTCGGGTGGATCAGTGATGTCTGGTCCCTAATCATGGAGCCTGACGTGGTGAACCACCCTCTCACAAGGCTCTTGTCTTTAGGATATGTGGCACCTGCAAGCAGAGGCAGTTAGCAACAACAGAGACTAGAGCAGCTTTCATCCTCCAGGTCCTCACTGTTGGATGGGCCAAAAGATCAACATGAGGGGCTGGGGGATTCCTTAACCCGCTCTGGAGGTCTCACAGAGCCTCCAGGTCCCTCACTGGCACTGCCCTAAGGACTACAGTCCATGCACATTTCCACACCCTGTGCTCATGTCACGTCCACCAGAAGAGGACATGCTCCACTCAGGAGAGTCCCTTATATGCCAGTCTGACCCAGCTCCATGTGGAATACACTTAAAATTCCGTTGTGAACAAGGAGAAGGAAGCTAATTGAGATAAAATTACTTCCAGCAGTATGGAATCCATTGCAAAGCTTCCAGTGCTGCCAGATGTGTATTTATTACAAAGGTAGCACCTTTGGAGTAAAGGTTTCTTGTTCATTTGTGGATGAGAAGTTGATACTGTAATTCCAGGGGTGTAATGAAGCCAGTGGTTCCTAGTGTTTAGGTTGTTGTACTAAACTGAAGCAAAGTGCTGTGATGATTGAAACAACTGGCTGACTACCTGCCAGACATGCAAATACAGTCGTTTTTGAAACCCACTCTCTGTAGTTTACCCTTTGTGGTCTGTTCAAGAACATATTTAAAGTCATTTGAGACTTCCCGTTGGCTCTCATGGGCTTAAGATTGAGATCTGAGCAAAGCAACAAGGGAGACTTATCTTGTATTGCCACTCTATAACCTTCACAGCAATATGCTAATAGCAGGCAATATGGTAAGGTCTGTTTTCCCCATTTATAGCCCAAGGATTACTGACAGTAAGGCCAGAAAATGTTTCAATGGATGCTCCTTTTTTTATGCCAACCTTTGTTTTTAAAGGTATCTGACGTGTTAATTCATGAACAGACTCCTGTGTGATGGGCCTTATGGCCACCACAGCTCTGCTTTTCCATTGCCTTGCTCTCTGTGTAGTAATTTACACTTGTGTAAGTGGCTGTAAAATGCTTCCCTTCTGCATTTGCAGTATTTTTATATCCTCTTTGCAATTCCTGAGCCTGCTTCCTACTTACTTTGGTAAATCATCCATCTTTTAGAAAGGAACAGAGATAGCCAAGTGAAGCAGGACTGAACTATTAGCTATGTGATGAAAAGCAGAGACAGGCAGAATAATTAAAACAGACTGGCATACTACACGTTTAAGCATGTCCCAAAGCCTTCATCTTACATTCAGCAAGTGTTGTTATTCACCTAACTTCAGGGTTGAAGCATCAAGATCTCCTTATTTCTGCTGGGAAGTTTTACTGTAGGGTCTAAGAATCTCCTCCTGAACACCTTGTCCTTTCCCCATGGTGCTTTATGCCTGTGTTTGTAAAAAGCACACCACTTTTCTGCTCATGTATTTCAGCCCTAAACCCATTTCATATTCAGGAGAGTATTATTTTAGCTAAGACTGTCTTCTTTAAACTAACCATGTGCCAATCCGGATCTTTGCAGCAATTCCACCTCCTACAAACCTGAAGTTTATTCAGGTAACTCCCACCAGTCTTACTGTCAACTGGAATGCACCAAACGTTCGCCTCACTGGCTACAGAGTCAGAGTGAACCCCAAAGAAAAGACTGGTCCTATGAAAGAAATCAACCTTTCTCCGGACAGTACGTCTGCTGTCGTGTCTGGATTAATGGTAATTCTTTTCTTTGTGTGGTGGGAAGGAGTTGTTAGGAGAACTTGAAGCAATTTCAAATTCCTGGGTCAGGAACCTTAGCTGGAGTAGATCATTAGAGCTCCCAAGGGTCTGCCTCTGAAGTCTGACTAGATGTCAGCTGTAACTGCTCCTCACCATAGTTTTTTTTTTTAAAAGGCAAGGAACTGGCCTGCTGAATCTGCATTCTTTTCCTTGCCTCATTTAGCACAGAGAGACTGGATGCCTTAATCAAATGCAAATTATCAGGTTCACAATCAACAGTAACTCAGCAAAATGCTTTTACTCATCTTTCACAAAAGAGGTCAGATAAAGTGACCTAATGCAGAGGTTTTCAAGCTGTGAGATGATAGCTCTGGCAGTCTTTTGCCTATCTTTAAGACATCTGCGAAATGTAAGTAAAAAAAATGCAAGTCTTTAGTGAGTAGGCTTAAATTTGCTATATAGCCATCTTCTCCCCTGGAAACATTTCAGGAGTTCCTGATCTGGAAAAGGCTGAAAATCACTGCTTTTATGGTTCCTGCTGTCTTAAAAAGCTACTGATCTGTTTTTAAGGGCTTTTATGAATCATTTTCAAAAATGAGCCTTAAAAAACAGTGTAATCTAAGTGGACTCCTGATCTGATGCAGTCAAGGACGAAAGACTGTGCTGTAACTTCCACCATTATCTTTTCCTCACAGCAAGAGCACCTTATCATAGCAAATGGCATCCATTAACCCCAGGAAAAACAGGATGTAAATTAGGTTTCTCTGAAGAATCAGCTTTGGAGCACAGATTTCAAGATAAGGAGCAACAAATAAGCTTCTTCCAGGATTTCCTCTGCTCCTGGGTGTGCACATGCACACTGCTAGTATTATCTACAGCCCTGTTTGTCAGGGTCAATGTCTATTCTTTTATTACAACTGGAAATAACTAGTATTGTCCCATTAATCCTTCACTGGTTTGAGTCCTTTTAAGGTTTTATACGTCAGTAACTGGTGACCAAAAAATGTGGCTCCACCAAACACTGAATGGTGTATTTCCCACACTGACATGTCCTTCTCATAGCACAAAATAACTCTGTTCATTCTAGGTAGCAACCAAGTATGAAGTGAGTGTCTATGCCCTGAAGGACTCTCTGACCAGCCGACCAGCCCAGGGCGTGGTCACTACTCTTGAAAGTAAGTAGTGATCCTCCACAAATGACCAGTTAGTACTGTGCTGGGTGCAGAGGCAGAGATCCTACTCAGCTGGGAAGTTTCACAATCCCCACTGTACTGACAGGAGAACTTTTCCTTCTGGTGCAGATGTTAGCCCCCCTCGCAGGGCCCGTGTAACAGATGCCACCGAGACAACCATCACCATTTCCTGGAGAACCAAGACTGAGACCATCACTGGTTTCCAAGTTGATGCTGTCCCAGCAAGTGGCCAGAACCCCATTCAAAGGACCATCAGCCCTGATGTTAGGAGTTACACTATCACTGGTAAGTGGGGTGCTTCTGCAAGTGCAGGAGCTTCCAGGCTCGTACCTGAAGGTACACTGAGTTGTTGTGTTGTAGTTCCATTTCCTTGATGAGAAATACTATAGGAGCATCCCTAGCATGGGAGAGACAGGTACCTGTTGGAGCAGGTCCAGAGGAGGCCACAAAAAAGACTCAAGGGCTGGAACAGCTCTGCTGTGAGGACAGGGTGGGAGAGTTGGGGTTGTTCAGCATGGAGAAGAGAAGAGAAGAGAAGGCTCTGAGGAGACCTTATTGCAGCCTTCTGGTACTTAAAGGAGCCTATAAGAATGATGGGGATAATCTTTTTAGCAGAGCCTGTTGCAACGGAACAAAGGGTGATGGTTTTAAACTAAAAGGGTGAGGGTTAGACTAGACCTAAAGAAGAAATTTTTATGCTGAGGGTGTTGAAACACTGGCCCAGGTTGCCCAGAGAGGTGGTAGGCACCCCATCCCTGGAAACGTTTCAGGCAAAGTTGGACGGGGCTCTGAGCAACCTGTTCTGTTTGCAGATGTTCCTTCTCCCTGTAGGGGCATTGGGCTAGATGACTTTTAAAGGTCCCTTCCAACCCAAACCACTTTGATTGTAACAACATGGGGAAAAAATGAGTCATAAAGAGTAGTCTCCAAGAAGAAGCTGTTGAAAGACATTCTGATGCCCCTTTTAGATGGCTTTCTTGATTGCCTAACATTTATATTTCACGTTCATTGTAGGCTTGCAACCCGGCACCGACTACAAGATCTACCTGTACACGCTGAATGAGAACGCGCGCAGTTCCCCGGTAGTGATCGATGCCTCCACTGGTAATGAGCTTGCCTGATTTTAGTGCTCATGCTAATGTGTGGTAATTACCTATGGCCAGGCAGAAGCTGCCTCCATCTGATCACATATAACACTCGCTATGACTTACAGCAATATGTTTTACTCCTGAGTGGGAGAAGGGTGTCAGAAGATGCAGTCCAGGTGAAGAATATGCTTGCCTCTACTGCATTTGATTTGTTTCCTTTTGTGTTTCCCTAGCCATCGATGCTCCTTCTAACCTGCGCTTCCTTACAACCACAAGCAACTCCCTCCTGGCTACCTGGCAGCCTCCACGAGCCAAGATCACAGGCTACATCATCAGATACGAGAAACCTGGCTCGCCAGTCAAGGAGGTTCTGCCTCGCCCTCGGCCTGGCACCACCGAGGCTACTATTACTGGTACCTGTCTCTGTTCTGTTTGGGAGCTCTTCATCTGAAACACTGAAATTTGAAGAGAGAGGGGGAAGGCCTAGTTACAAAATGTGTTGACAGTCAGCTAATAGAAAGACAAAATTTGTTCTTTTAATGACAGCGGTCCTACAAACTCGATACATTTCTCTGAACAACCCATAGCTGTTTTACACTGCCCCCACGACTGGCATCTGTTCAAGGAAAAATGCCCATGACTCTGGCACCCCATCAGTCAAATGTTCTGAAGATTCGTTATGTTTTGTGTGTGCAGCATCCATGTTCCCAGCTGATGTGGTCAGATTTCCAACTTGCCTTGATGAGCAGGAGGCTGGACAATTTGCACTGTCTTGAAAACCTCAGATCCAAAATGCACATAGTCACACCCACCTCTCATCTTCCCTTAGATCTCACACCTAATCATAAAAGAGAAGCAATCCTTAAGTTTAAGATTGTTTTATGTCCTTCCTCCCTCCCTAGGTTTGGAACCTGGAACTGAATACATCATCTATGTCATTGCTGTGAAGAACAATCAGAAGAGTGAACCGCTAGTTGGCAGGAAAAGGACAGGTAAAACAGAACTCTGGATTATTGTGTGCCAGCAGGAGATGGGATCTTCCACTTGGGGAATACAATCTCAGGACTGAAATAATAATGCTATTTAAAATAATCCTGTTCACACCATTCAGCCACACCTTTTTTTGAGTCACATAAATAGGCTTTGTAAGGAGGTTTTCCTTTCGATGCAGGAGGTAAGATTCTGAAGTTACATTAATCACATTTAACTGTTTAAGTGCTAAGAACAGAACAACTTGCTTGGTGCTTGCCTGGGTACCTAACTGATAATTAAATTAGGGTTAATACTCCTTTTTCCATCTAGCACATGATGGTATCGAAGGCAGAATCTCTTCACGGGTTGTCCATTGCATTTCTCTTTACATCCTCCATGGTGTGAGATGGAGATACCTCTAGCAATCCAATTATCAGCTGTGTGTCCAAATGTGAACAAGGACCCAATTTCTTATTGGACAGCCGTGATTTTTCTTAAGCTGATAACCTGTGACTGTCTCTTGTGATCATTTCTTCTAAATTTGAGCAGCGGTGGTGGTTATGGGTTGCAGCGTGCAAAACTGTTGCTCAGCTGTATGAAATTTTCATACCAACACACTTCTTATGCCTATGTATCAGAGATACATATATATTTATATAGTATATAAATATGCAGAGATAGAAATTACCTTCACAATCACAATGAGGTCATAAAAAGTGTGTTGCATCTCGGGATGACTGCTAATCTTTGATGCTTGGAGGGGTATATAGCTCCACTCCAGCTGTGTAATAGAGCACTGTTAATTTGCCACGCTTTGCTTTATGGCTCCTAACCTTTCTTTGGCTAGATGAGCTTCCCACGTTGATTACCAGACCGCACCTCAACCAACCCGACATTCTCGACGTGCCTTCCATTGACGTGGGGACCCCTTACCTCACCAACAATAGGTATGACAATGGGAACGGTATCCAACTTCCAGGCACCTCTGGGCACCCGCAGACAATAGGACACCAGGGTCAACAAGTCGTCCTGGAGGAGCACGGCTACAGGCGGCCTGTACCCACTACAGCAACTCCCCTCAGGCCGGGGTCCAGGCGCCAACCGCCGAACGTGGACGAAGCGATTGAAATCCCTGGGTACCAAGTGCCCATCATCGTGGAACCTTCCTACCCGCACTCCCACGTGCCCAGGCGCAACGACACCATGGGTCAAGAGGCTCTTTCTCAGACTACCATCTCTTGGAGGCCGTTGCTAGAGAGCTCTGAATACATCATCTCATGCCAGCCAGTCAGCCAGGATGAAGATACTCTGCAGGTAATTGATCTGTCTCAGCACAGGAACAGTGTTAAAATCATAGAATCCTTTGGGTTGGAAGGGACCTTTCAAGGTCATCTAGTCCAACCCCCCTGCAGTGAGCAGGGACATCTTTAATTAGATTGGCTGTTCAAAGCCCCATCAAGCCGTGAGGCACACATGTGGCAGCAGATGTTTCTTGGGAGTTCTGTCCCTTTGATGTGTTAAGGTAAAGACAATGGAATTTAAGAGTTTTCTTAACATGGAGCTGAGAACAGGACAAATGTCTCCTTCCTCTCCTTCATCTCCTTCATGGAGAAAGACACAGGATAAAACCACTAAACCAGAAAGCCCTCGAAGTGCTGTCATTTCACCACATTGCACCAGGGAAGGGAACAACTGGGGAGATGACTGGGAGCTTCAAAGACCGAGGTGCTGCTTCTCCAAGCCAGACTCTTTTAGCCCTTCTCCTTTGTTTCCCTTGGTTTCTGTTTCCCTGAAAAGGCAGAAACAATGTATCCCTTGTGAAGCACAGTCTAGAGTAGTCAAGTTTAACTTGGTATTGTTTGAAGTTCTCAATGTCTATGGGGAATGGGCTGGCTCCATCAGGGTATAGACCACAGAAGTCAACCAAAATGTCTTTCCTGTGAGTGGGGTGACACCTAAGGAGTAATCACTCTTCCCTTTCTGGTGACTTGGCATTGCCTCTTGTTGCAGTTCAGGGTTCCTGGCACTTCATCCAGTGCTACACTCACTGGTCTTACAAGAGGAGCCACCTACAACATTATAGTGGAAGCCCTGAAAGATCACCGGAGACAAAAGGTGCTGGAGGAGGTGGTCACAGTTGGCAATACTAGTAAGTAAAAGCTTTATGGAGTCTAGGTGAACCTCTGCTGCCCCTGCCTCCTTGCCTTTACTCAAGGCAACCTACCTGGTGCCCAGGCTTGACAGGAGTTCAGAAAGGAAACTATTCTGACAAAGAATGTTCACAGAGCAGAGCCCTGGGACGAGTCATTTGTGAGGTTCACTGGTTTTGGATAACTGAGACACTGGCCATGTGACTAGAGCTGTTCTGATCTGTTGTCTAATCATGAAGAACATGCTTTGAGGCTTTATACACTTATCTAGGGTCTGTGCCCAGGAGTGTGAGGCACCTGGTGTTTGCTGCTTTCAAAGGAATTGAGGGATCACACTGGTGTCGCAGAGACCTGGCCAGGATCTGCTGTCACAATAACACATCGTGCTTATGGGAAGGGGCTGGTGGCCAGCTTAACTGCCCTGTCAGCGTGTTGGTTATCCAGCAGCACCACTGCACCATCCTGAAGGTCCAGCAGCAGGGCAGGCTGCCTGCAGAGGTGCTGATGAAGCCAAAACAGGCAGCATTTAGAAGCCGTGTGACCAACCACAAATACTTGTGGTCAAGAGACAGCACTTGCCACAGCTGAAAAGCCCAGAGCCCACATGCACATGTGGGACCTGGGCTTTGCTTTTACCAGCACAGGGGACTGGCCAACAACTCTCTTTTCCTCTGTCTCCTGCTGTGTGTGTTGAGGTCAAAAAGAAGAGGAGGATGGGATGGGAGAAGAAGAAATAAAGAATTAAGGATTTACTTTGTCCACTTGTTAAGCTTCTCCATGTAGCTTCCTACTGCCTCTACCTCCCTGGGAGATGAGGCTGTTTCTCCCCTTCCAGCACCCCAGTCGCCTGGTGTCTGTCCCAGGCTGAATGGGGAGCATTAACTCGTGACCCTGATCATCACACTGAACTGGTGGTTGTAAAACACCTGCCTTCCAATCAAGGCACACACAAGGTGAAAATCAGTCTGTCCAACAGCATGGTCTGGTCTCCATCTCCCACCCCCCTGCCACAAACTAGAGTCTGTAGTGCCCCAAAAAACACCACACATGCAGCTACCAACCTCCTGCTGTTCCCCAGCATCTTACAGCACGTTTCTCTTCAAAACAGGCTAAGTCAGGTTGTTGCTCTCCAGCAGCAAATGCAAAAAATCACACTTGCTTGAAACTTGGCAAATCAAAATGAAAATAGCCTTCGTGTCAGGTTTTTTTATCATTCAACCACTCTGACACATGCAAATGGAAAATACATCACAGGGAGTCTGGAGTGGTGACAGAACAGTCAAGTATATGCCCATGGGGCAGCTCCATTACTGCCAGGATATTGTATGAAAAAAAAAATAGCCTGTGTTCAGTGAAAGTCGTTCTTGTGTTCAGTAATTCCTATTGCTGGGTGATGAGTTTCTTATCTTTTTTTTCCCAGTCTCTGAAGGACTAAACCAGCCAGCTGACGACACCTGCTTTGATACCTACACCGGCTCCTCCTATTCCATCGGCGAGGAATGGGAGCGCTTGTCTGAAACCGGCTTCAAGCTCTGGTGCCAGTGCCTGGGCTTCGGCAGCGGCCACTTCAGATGCGACTCCTCCAGTGAGTAGCTTGCTTTTGCCTTGCCCCAGCTCCAGGCTCCCCGCGCACTCACGGCATGTTTGGCAGAACCAACCTGGTCCAAACATGGCGCAAACCAACGCAGGCTCAAGTTTTTAAACCAAAGCAGTGTTTTGAATCGTGTGAAGTGATGGAAAACTTTGGTTCCCTCTGAGCCGTGCAGCTTCTCGAGCATTGTCATTCACTTGTATTGATATTGCCACCAAAGTGAAATGTTTGTTGGATTTTCCCTACTTTTACCATGTGTAAAAGTGAGACAGGCAAGACACCGAAGTGGCCAAATCCAAGAAGCCATTGAAGACAGCTTTGAAGTTCCACCTCAACATGAGGAAGAACTTCTTTCCTGTAAGGGTTACAGAGCACTGGAACAGGCTCTCCATGGAGGTTGTGGAGTCTCCTTCCTTGGAGACTTTTAAGACCCGTCTGGATGAGTTCCTTTGTGACCTGTCCTAGACTAGATGGTCCTGCTCTGGCAGGGGTGTTGGACTTGATGATCTCTGGAGGTCCCTTCCAACCCCTAACATTCTGTGATTCTGTGTGTGAATTTTCATCTCCTACTTAGGCAGATGGTTGCACTGGGGCAGACAGATCTGTGTGGTTTTCAGTGGGTGTTACAGCAAGACCCAGTCTGGTTTGTGTTGCAGGCAGCAAAGCGTCCCGTGGAACCAGTGCTCCAATTTTGTCAGTGGATTTCTGAAGCTCTGTCAAGCAAGCAACACCTCTGCCAGGGCACTGATTTTTATTCTTTGCAGGACTGTGGCTTTCATGGAAGAGTGTTGTCCAGCTTCATGGAAGGGAATGGAACAAATGTTTGTGTTTGGGTTAACACAACACATATCCAACTAATTTAAATTGTGGTTTTAAGTGGTGGAGTAAACTGGGCAAAGAGGGTATTCCTGCCCTTTGCATCGACTCGGAGGAGTGACTGCAGGGAATATGCTGGTTTTACAGGACTAATATTTGTATTTCCCCATATGATAAACATGGCTTACCTGTTGTGTTTTGCAGTCTCTGCAATACAGTTTTACTTGCTATTGGCTCAAAAAAGAGCATTTAAAATATTTTTCACTCCCTCCCTGCCCCATGGCTATTAAATTCCTTTTCATTTCTTTTCCTCTACTCTTGGGCAACCCTCCCCTGTCCCTCTCCACTCTTTGTCATGTAGAAACATAAAATCATTTTGGCTGGAAGAGCCCTTCAAGGTCATCAAGTCCAACCATTAACCCAGCACTGACAGGGCACCACTAAATCATGTCCCTCAGAACCACATCTCCACAGCTTTTAAATGGTGACTCCACTTTCCTGGGCAGCCTGTTCCAGTGTTTGACAGCCCTTTTGGGGAACAAATTGTTCCTGATGTCCAACCTAAACCTCCCCAGCACAACTTGAGGCTGTTTCCTCTTGTCCTATCAGTTGTTACTTTCTCTTCTCCTAAGTGTCTCCAGGCATGCCCCAGAGCTGTAACAGTCCTCAGCAGTTACAAGCGCCAGGTGCTGAACCCTCTTCCAGCAGGAACCAGTTTCCTCCTTGGGACTTAGATGAGCTGAAAAGACTTTCTCCTGCCTGTCTGTTCGTTCCTGAGGCAACACCAAGGGGTCACTGCAGCAAGGGGGCTAACTCCTGTTTCTTCTCTTCCTCTGCCTTCTCCAGAGTGGTGCCATGATAATGGTGTAAACTACAAGATTGGGGAGAAGTGGGACCGGCAAGGGGAGAATGGCCAGATGATGAGCTGCACCTGCCTTGGCAATGGAAAGGGAGAATTCAAGTGCGAACCTCGTAAGTCTCCTCCTGATGTTAATTTAATTGAGTCCCATTCAGGAAATTTCAGCATCTCAGGGCTGTTCCCATTAACGTTTGGTCCTGCCATGAGGGCAGGCAGAGGATCAGTAAGTCTAGTTCAGGTTTTGGAGGCTGAGTCAGTGACAGTTTGAATCTGTTCTCAGAAGAGCCGAAGGCATAAAACTCACTTTTCCAAGCTTGAAAAGGGGAAAACTCCTCTCCTGCTAGCTAAGGTCACAGCACACTCAGCATCTGTCTGCCTTTGGCTCTGGAGCCATCCAACAGGGACATGTCACTGCACTAAGTGGTGCAGATCACCCTAATCTGTAACACAGGACTTTTCTACAGGGCCTGTTGCCTGAAGATCTGCACTTCACACTGTGAATTAAACTGCATTGCTCTTGTCAGGCAAATACCCTCATGTTCTAGTTTAAAGCTGGAGAGCTGTAGAAGTGACTGATGTTGCCCCTGCCAGTCAGCGAGCCTCCAGACAAACTGGGAGAATGCACTGGCCACAGGTTCCTGTTCTCATCACCAAGCTGTCCTGAGAATGTGTAAAGTCAGGTGCATACCATATAACTGAGCTCTTCCTGTGCCTCCACAGATGAGACCACGTGCTACGATGATGGGAAGATGTACCAAGTGGGAGAGCAGTGGCAGAAGGAGTACTTTGGGGCCATCTGCTCCTGCACTTGTTATGGAGGACAGCAGGTAACCAGGAGGGACTTGGTATACAGAACACGGGGGCTGAAGAGAGGAGGCTGTGCTAGAGTGCAGTTCCAAGACTGCTGGGTTTCAGGTCAGATGGTGTCTAATGCCTGGCCAAAACAGGATTACAGAATCATAGAATGGTTTTGGTTGGAGCAGACCTTCAAGATCATCAAGTCCAACCGTTAACCCAGCACTCGCAGGTCACTACTAAACCATATCCCTCAGCACTAAATCTCTATGGCTTTGAAACCCCTCCAGGGATGGAGACTCCACCATTACCCTTGGCAACCTGGGACAGAGCTTGACAAAATTTCCAGGGAAGATGTTTTTCCTGATATCCAACCTAAATCTCCCCTGGCACAACTTGAGGCAGTTTCCTCTTGTGCTACTGCTTGTCACTTGAGAGAAGAAACTGACCCCCAGCTCACCCCAACCTCCTTTCAGGGAGTTCTCAAGGGTGAGGTCTCCACTGAGCCTCCTCTTCTCCCTGCTAAACAACCTGAGGTCCCTCAACTGTACCTCCTAGACCTTTCCCTCCTTGCACTCCAGAGTTTTCCACAGCTTCACTGCCTTTCTCTGGATATGTTCCAGCCCCTCAAGGTCCTTCTTGGAGTGATAGTCCCAAAACTGAACCCAGAATTTGAGGTGCAGCCTCCCCAAGGCCGAGTCCAGGGGGACAATCCCTGCCCTAGTCCTGCTGGCCACACTAGTGCTGATCCAAGCCAGGATGCTGTTCACTTTCTTGGCCACCTGGGCACACACTGGCTCATATTCAGTTGCAGGGCTGGCTCATGTTCAGGTGGCTGTCAACCAACACCCCCAGGTCCTTTTCTCCCAGGCAACTTTCCACCCACTCTTCCCCAAGCCTGTAACATTGCATGGGGCTGTTGTGATCCAGGAGCAGGACCCAGCACTTGGCCCATAACACAACTAAAATAATTAGTAGGAGAGCTGAGGTACTTGCACTGGGGCCTGCATGGCGTAAGGCGGAGCAGGCTCAGTGGTGTTGGTGGAGCTGTGCCCACGTGCACGAATGAGCACCGGCGGCGGCTCGGCCCTCGGCGCGCTCTGACTGTCTCCGCACGTTGCGCTTCCGCAGGGCTGGCGCTGTGACAACTGCCGCAGGCCC
>NW_008594186.1:0-87039 GCF_000691845.1 Merops nubicus | reverse complement strand
AAAATGGAATATATACAAATATATACATAGCCAGTATCAAACCCCACTCCCTGTTGGTGACAATAGGTCACCTGGGGAGCAGCCCCCAGGGAAAAGTCCCAGGCTGGACTCAGCAGCAGGAGGCAACTGGGCACAGGAGCTGAATTCTGAAACTTGGTTCAGGAACACACAGCTCAGGATCAAAGGCAGAATGGACAAAGTCCTTCTCGGGTGCCGGCCATTGAAGGAGCAGCAAAAGCAAAGAAGGCAGCAGAACGATCGCAAGCCCTTCCGCCTCCTTTCCACCTTCTTCCTCCCTTCTGGGCGCCTTCTTCTTCCCTTTTGGGGCATAAGGAGCTTAACCATCATGATCCTTCAGCTTTATACTGAATATGATGGATATGTGAAATTTGTGAAAAAGTATGTCTACATTTAAAACTGGAGATGGTATTTCCTTTATAATCACATTGGGCATGGACTAGTTAGGGTCCAATAAGGAACTTAGGCCAGAAAAAAGCTTAACATTTAAGCCTGCATTTAAGACCTACTGATTGCAGTAAGAACTCACTGATTTTGAAGACCTTAGCTGACTGAAGAGAGATGGGTTGCTGATGTTTAGTAGAACTGGGACGCATTTTAGAATGTGCCTAAGCTTTATGCGAAGGACCAGGCAGTAACTTTGAAATTCAAATTATCTAAGAGTTGAAGATAAAAAGATTTCTATCTGCATTTATAGCTGGAATACCCAGCAACCTTTCTTATATTATAATTAACTAACAGTCAAAACTCTAGAAAATTTTCCCTTATATTTTCCTCATTCCTTTATGTAAATGAGATTTTATCTTTTTTGTTATAAACCCAAAACAATTACAAAAGCTATTCTTTTGTAAATTAATTTTCCTCAGTACTCTGTTTCTTTTTGTAGCTACCAGTACAGTAAATTTCTCACCTCGTATTTAAGAGAAAAAGACTTGTTTGATAGGCCTCCTTGCGTCAGTTTCTCTTTTCCTATAATTTCCACCATAAATGGAGTAAGATCCAAGGGGAGGAGAGGAAAGGAAGAAAATAATTTTTCTTTTTGTATTGCTGAAGGTATAAATTTAAGTCAGTGGAAGTAGTTCATCATTTTCGTCAACATCATCAAAAGTTTGTACAACTGTATGCAACTGGTTTTGTTTTAAGAAAACCATCTTCTTTCAGCGTCTCTAATATGATGTTAATTCATAGAATCATAGAATCGTTTGGGTTGGAAAAGACCTGTAAGATCATCAAGTCCAGCCATTAACCTAATTCTACCAAGTCCACTGCTAAGCCGTGTCCCTAAGTGCCACATGTATATCTTTTAAATACCTCCAGAGGTGGTGACAACCACTTTCCTGAGCAGTCTTTCCAATGCTTAGTAAGCCTTTGGGTGAAGAACTTTTTCCTAATATTCAATCCCAACCTTTCCTGGCACAGCTTGAGGGCATTTCCTCTTGTTCTCTCACTTGTTACTTGGGAGAACAGACCAACACTCACCTTGGTACAACCCCCTTTCAGGGAGTTGTAGAAGCAATAAGGTCTCCTCTGAGCCTTCTTTTCTCTAGAGTAAACAACCCTCATTCCTTCAGGTGTTTCTCACAGAACTTGTTTTCTAGACCCTTCACCAGCTTCATTGCCGTTCTTTGGACATGCTCCATCACTTCCATGTCCTTGTAGTGAGAGGCCAAAAACTGAATGCAGTATTCAAGTTGTGGCCTCATCAGTGCCAAGTACAAGGGAATGGTCACTTCCCTAGTCTTGCTGAGCAAGAGAGTTAAAAAATGTAAGCACAGTTTAAATAGAAAAGAGAAAAAAAAATAAAGAGAAAGAGAGAACACAAGTACTTTAATTAAAATAGCCATCCTTTTTGTGTTCAAAACTTATTTTTGACACAGTGTTCTCTGGGAAGACAAGCATATGGGTTTTATTGGGTTTGTCCTCAGCGTTTTTCCATCAAAGCAGCAAATATATTCACATTTTGTCTGGAAAAGTTTGCATTGTCCTCATAACATTAATAAAGACATTCCATTCCTTGAAACAAATTTAACTATTATGCTTTTAAAATGTCAGATACAGAAATGCACAAACAGTTTTGAAATTTGAGTTTGACTGTTTCACATACACAATCAAAATAACTACAATTCAGATTAAAGTTTTTAATTTATGCTTCATATAGCAAGATAACGTTTTTTAGTTTGCATTTGCAAATCAGTTTGACCCATGAGGCCTTTCAAAACTTTCTGTTCTTTCTGGAACAGCAGCACTTCAAAATTCAAGCTGTGCATTACTGAAGAAAATATATATGTACATATTGTTGTTTTTTTTTTAATTCAAGAGATAGTTTGAATTAAACACCAAAGAATATATTGTCACTGACCTGTGTTTATAGTAATTTCAGAATCAAGTGTTTTGTTTAATTTTCAACTGTGGCAAAAATAGTGAAGGATAACATGTAAGTATCTTCACAAATGAAACGTTCTGATCTGTTAAAATAATGCTTGTGAAAAAAAATATTTAAACAGATCTTAGTTGAGAAATACTGAACAGTTTTAAGTTTTCAGATCCTGACGTGTCATGGTTTAACCTCAGCTGGCAGTTGCTAAACACAGCTGCTCGCCCACTGCTTCCTCCTACTCCTCCCACCTCCACACCCCACTGCAATGTTATGGGAGAACATGAAAAAAAGGCAAAGATTGGTTGAGATAAGGACAGTTTAATAGAACAACACAAAGAGAGAAGAAGCAACAGTAATAAAGACAATGCTAATTTAAAAAGAAAAAAAAATAAATAAAGCAAGTGATATAAACCTCGAGGCTTTACTGGTACCGAAGACGTGTTTTCCCTGCCCTGGCCACACACTGAAGTCGTATGCTGAAAACACGCTGCTTCCCCAGGCCAGCCAGCCCCTTACACAGCAGGCATGACTTCAGCATGGTATTGAATATCCCATTGGCTGATTGGGTTGCTTATCCTCGCTGTGGTGCCTCCTAGCTGCTTGTGAATATTAAACATAACCTAGCTAAACCCAGGACAAAAAGTATTTTGAAAATCAGCAAAAATTCCTAGGAAAAGAAAATTTCAAAAGCAGGTTTCAGACAACTTTGACTTTTCTTCCTAAGCTTCTTTGTTGTCTCTCAACATTATATTTGAAAACCAATTGATTAGTATTCTACTAAAATTAGCATCTCAGTTAAGATATAAGGTAGAAAAGATACTGAAACTTCTTCATAGAAAACAATTTCAGTTTGAAATTCCTTAATCAGGATGAGAATGCAAAATTTCTTTTGAAATACGTACATTTAAATCTGATTTGTAAATATTAAGACAACAACATCAAAATGTAGTGTTTGAGCTTTAGTTTAGTAATCCAAAATATTTTCATATTTCATTTTATATTTCAATATCCTCATATATCTCTCAGGTACTTGGAGGTGATGTTTAGCACATTGTCAACATTTCTACAGAGATTCTGAAAATGAGAGGGAGAATTTTTTACATTTCCTTATCATATAAGGAGGGTCATATATTTTGTAAAGGAACACATAGAGATAGGCAAGTAAGACAGTTGTCAAAATATCAGTGTTCATCTAACTGACTAGGATCCCCTCCCTTATGCCTCTACGTGTGGTGGATCACTTCATGTTCTTTCAGTCTTGCCCTTATTCCAATGACAGTTCTCTACTTCTTTGCAATGGTAAATACAGAAAGTCTTGAGAGTGGAAAGTTCAGTTATGTTTTTGTTGTTGTCTTCTTCCCTGGCAACTTGGAGAATCTATCCTTGGAATCAGGAACATAATCTTCCTTCCTACATTTCCTAATCTCCCATTTCTTTTTAATTCACTGAGGGTTGTGAGTGCTACAGGCATCCTTTATGGGCCATATCATCAATGTGTAGAACTGTAAATGAAGCAGCGGGTATGGTAGCCTGTTTATAGGATAATGGGACACAGCTCACACAGCTAGTTAAAAACTTCCACCAAATAACTGATATGCATTAGTGTGAGGACAATGTATTACCTCACCTCTTGTAGAACAAACTTTGTGGGTATAGACAAATAATTTTCTGTAGCCAATGGATTTGTAAGATACAATGAATATAATTTTTGAAAAAGAATTCTCCAGATTCTTGGAAATTTAGATTTTTAGAAAACAGGTGCCTTTGAGAAAACCTAGGGTTACATTAATAGGTGTGAGAATCAAACATAGTGGCTATCTGCCTGAAAGAAGTATTGTTGATCATTTAAGAGCTGTTAATGTTACTTACATATGGGAAGGGCCTGAATATGGCTTTCCCATCTATCTTTCCATAGTGTGGCATATGCTTCATATAAACAGATACTGAAATGAGTAAATACATACCCAGGTTTGTAACAACAGAAAATATTCAGGCCAAGGTAAAATATTTTTGTGGATGGATTTTGTGGATTATGTTTTAAACTATTGAAAAATAATACTGTATTCTGCAAGATATTTCCAGAGAATTAACAAAAGGTGTTTTAATAGAGACCTGAAAAAAAGGCCTAAAAATTTTAATATTCATTACATAAAGGTGTTCACGTTGACCTCATAAATTATGCATTCAATGCTAAATGTATTGGGCAAAATATGAAGTGCCTTTTCAGTTTTCAAAAAATAAACTAAAAATCTGCAATAATTAAAAGCAAATCTGTATTTCCCATTATTTGTCTTTCTCAAGGGCATATGGAACATCTTAATTTCTGAAGTAATTTCAGAAATAATTTCAGTCTATATACTATCTGCAACAGTATACAGTTGTCTATTTTCACAACACTGATTTTTTTCCAACATCATCTTCAGTTTTTTTCTGAAAGGTAAACAGTAATTTATCAGCTGGTAAGTAAATAGTAATACTTCTTCTTTAAGTCTGCCTAGGTAGTTTATAGAGGACAGGTTGAAGAGTTTGCCTGACTGTGACCAATAAAATATCTATAACTAATTTCTAGATAACATGCATTAATAAGATTGAGAAAAGCAAAGCTAATTCAGTAAGTCTGGTGAAGTAATCTACTAGATTATTAACATATTTCCTTTCCAGGAAAGAAAGCAAGAAACCAATTCATTGCTACCCAAACCCAAAGACAATTATGCATCTTTGTGCAATAATGGTTATATTTTTTGTTGTTTCACCATTCACATATCTGTTATAGGCCTTGTTGTGCCAAGCAAATCAAGACACAAATAATGCTTAGGACCTTCAAGCAAAGATATTGTGGCTCTAATGGTCAGTTGTGCAGAGATCTTCTGTTGAGCTAGAAGTCATTAGATACCTAGAAATGGTGAGATCAGTTGCTTCGTTGGCTAAATCATGTCTCTGACAGAATCATTTGCAAGATGTAACATACATGTTATTCCCACAGTAAGTTATCTAGGGAGGGAATGTAAGCCTGGCCACTGACTCTAGTCTGTTGCACTCTAAAATGTTGTGATGGATCTGTGGCTGCCTGGGGAAGGGGTAGGGAAGGGAAGGGTTGTGTTATGCCCACCATTCTGCTGACAAGCTGTGACCTTGGTCCAAGGGCTCTACCCAGGAGAGCAGTTCTCTGCAGTGCAGGTCACAGGCCCATCCAGGGGAGAGGGTCAGAGATTGGCACAACTATAACATGGCTCAGGCAGGGTCTGAAGGCTGAACTGAGACATGTCTCCTGTTTGACCAGTTACTTGTCCACTTTATAATGTGTTCAGAGTGTAAGACTGCAGCTGGAAAGTATTAGCTAGAAAAACACAGTCAAATAATAAAATACATTAACCTAATACTTGTGGGAGAGACGTGGTGTTTAAATGTTAACTTGAGTCAACAGGAAAGCTGAGACTTGCAAAATTCTGTAAAGACCCAGACAACAGATATCAACAACTCCCACAGTCCACTGCTTTGCCACTTTAGGCTTTGAAAGCAGATTGCATAAATACAAAAGGATAATTAAAAATCCAGTTGCATCAGGTTTGGGCACAGCAAGACAACTAATTATCATGACTTCCCCATCTGCTGATCTAACCCACAACTCTTCTTAACTTGGCATTGCCTCCAGCCATTAAGAAGGAAAAACTGACTATCATGTGTAAGTTCATTTTTTGTTAAGTCATCAGGTGGGCATAAAGCCCATTGTGCTTTTACCAAAATCTTATATATGCCACTGTCCCACAGAAGGCAAAAAATATTTCTTTTTATTAAGTAACCCAAATAGAAGCTGTGGCAAGCAACTCAACACGGAAGCTTTCAGTAGTGCTGTTTCAATTCAACTTCCTCAGGAAAAACATTGCCATCACTTACATACAGTTCTTTATCAGCACTCTGGCAATGATAGATGGTATTTCATGACAGAACCACTATTTATGATCTGCAAGATGTGTTTAGAAAATATGATGTTCTAGTTACACTTCAGTGATTCAGTGTGTTTTTTGGGAAGAAGTAGAGGGGTAGCAAGGTGTCATTCAACTAATAAGCTCAACTCTCTAAGCACTAGGATTTTCAATTTCATTGACCAGCAAACTTACAGAAATCTTAGGAAACTGGTATTAGAAACTGTTATATAAATGTATGTTTGAAAGTAGGTCAAACTTTATTCATCTTTTCAACATACATGGAAAAGCTGAGCTAAGAGGAACACAGGAATAAAGGGAAAGGTCTCCCCTAATGTTTTCATAAAGAAAATGTTGCTTGCATTTATATACTAGGCCCTACCATACACAGAAGTGCATCTGTCCTCATTTATTTTACTGTTATATACCAGAAGAAGTAGGGAAATGTGTGTTCATGCCAATATTATTTAGTCACTTTCTTTACAAGCCAGTCAGCAAAACTCTTCACAGGCTTTAAAATGAGATGTTTCTCATTGAAAGAATGGATCTTGATGAATAGCTGGCAAAGTATGAATTTCCTAGGTTCAAGAAACTTATTTACTCTTACTCCAACACAAAATACTCCGTATCCAAAAAATCATCTTAAGATCTTTTCTGTCTTCTATGAAGTCTGCACTGTATATTAGAGACAGGTTTAGAAATGTAGTCTTTCACTCACAATTGAGATAAATTTCACCTCTCATTCTAATCTAAATTTAAGAATCTAACCTAGCTTTGGAATTGGATTTGGTCAGTAAGACATGAGAGTTTAGTCCAAGTTGGTGATCTGAAAAATGTAGAGAAGACCTAATAGTAGCTAGATTATACTGAAACTAACCCACAGAATATGATCTTCTGTTGGAGAATTAAAGTCAAATCAAAACCATATGAAATGATACAAAAAGTACTGTATATCCACTAATTCTTTCATCTCACAGTAATGTGACTTTTTATCCACTGACATTAAAAAAAAAAATAAAACAGTAACAGACATTTGCACTACAAACCCTTCCACATTTCAAGAATGTCATTAAAAGTACATTGCTGAGGTCTGTTATATACATTGAAAACAAAAATAAATATCTAGCCAAAGTCACACTGGTAATTATTGTCTTATGCCGGTGTACACTTATTTGGACACAGTTTTTCATGATGGAATAATGTCACCCAGTGCACTTTTCTGGAATAGCATGTCATATCTTGATGCCTTATGTGAAGCAACTCTGGCAAGAGACTGAGCCCTAACTAAAAAGTTCCTCAATCTGATTTTAGATATGTGCAGTGCAGACATCTGCAGCTAAACTAGTCCTGGCGTGTTCTTTTCATAGACACTGGAGAAGTGTTTTGAAAGTTTGGTGAATCCGGAACCTCTTGGACTAGTTTATGATGCAAAGTATTTCTTCCTACATTCCATTGACTATATTGACTTTACCTCTTGTTGAGGTTTAACCCCAGTCATCAACTAGGCATTACACATCCACTCACTCCCCTGCAGCAGGATGGCAAAGAGAATCAGAATATTAAAAATGAGAAAACTCATGTGTTGAGATAAAAACCATTTAACAGATAAAACAAAAAGGCACCCACTCTCGTAAGAGAGAGGTTCCAGTCCTTCAAACATCTTTGTAGGCCCTCCTTTGGGCTCACTCCAGGAATTCACTGTCTCAAACTGAGGATCCCAGAACTGGACACAGGACTCCAGATGTGGCCTCACTAGGGCAGAGTAGAGAGGGAGGGCAACCTCCCTCGACCTGCTGGTCACACTCTTCTTTATGCACCCCAAGATACTTGTCCTGGTTTGAGTTAGAACAGTTATGTTCAGTGATTATACTTTCCAGCTGTCTCTTCCATGGAACTGCACTTTCCAAAATGAACAGCTTATCTTCACAGACAGTGTCTGATGCTAGCAGTGGTAACTAGCAGAGCGATTAGAGAGCATCTGTTATAGGTCTAGTGGACAGCCCTGACCCTAAACCTTGACAATACCATTGACCTTCTTGTCTACAAGAGCACACTTGTAGATGAACAAAAAGGACTCAAAAAAAAAAAAAATCAATATCTTACTCTAGAAGAATAGTGACATCTCTGTGATCTGTTTAAGATTTTGCAAAACAGTACTTTTAGACTTCTGGCAAAGGTACTGCCAGTGGACTTAACTATACAAGCAAAAAATATTTGCATCTCTACATTTTTTTACTCAGCAGTTCTCATAATCAGGTTTTGGGTTTAAAACAAAAAATCCATAACACCTCTTAAAAATTTGGTTTGGAAGAGTTTTGTGGTTTAGTCTCCTGGAAGAAGACATATTACATAAAAGATCTATATTTTTTAAAGATCTGTGTGAGTATGAAGGAGAAAAAAAAAAAGGAGAGGAAAAAAAAAGGAAAGGAAACACCAGTCTTGCCTAAATGAATTCTTACAGGTCACTGATAAATGGAAAACTCAACAGGAAGTGTTCTTATTTTATTTAGTTATAATATTGGACATAAATCCCAATATGTTCCACTTCCTCAATCATCAAGCTGCAAGAAATATTCAGTATACTGAAGCCAACAAAATCTTCTGGTGTGTGAAGATGTATATTGAAATTAACTGGTTTACAAAGGGGTTTGTTGCATATTATGAATACCACAGTTAGGTGCTAGAAGAATGACAAAATATACAGATTTGGATCCAGCTGTGACTTGCCTGCTCTCCCTCCTCCCCGCCTTCACATAAGTGTACTGGGATCGGAGACTGGGGTTCATGCCTCAGTAAATGAACGAGCTACTTGCCAGTCTCTGTGTAAATGACATGACTTTAGAAAGGAGACACAATAATGAAACACGAGGTGTGTGAGCAGCACAGCTTTCAGGAAGAAGACAACAGTGACATCAGTATGCAGGCTCTCTGGAGATAAGCTGTAACAGAAGATTTGGAGCATGTTGCAAAATGCTTTCTGCACAAAATCAGTGTATACTAATAGTATATGGGTGGCAATATTGTATTCCATAACAAAAATTATACGCATTACACTTAAAGTTTAATCAGTCAAGAGACAAAATTGGCTGGGAAATCGTTATCAGGTCAAATGAACTCCAGTCAGAACCCAAAGGAATGCATAGGCTGCAAAACAAGTGCTGCTTGATAGATAATGACATCAATTGTTAATGTTAATTGTAATTGACTATTAATTGAAAACAACCATACTCACCAATTGCTTAACAACATCAAAAGACTATTTCAAACTGTGGAGATCATTGTTCAATTTGTACTTCAGTCTGAGATTTAAATTTTCTGACTTGTCTGTGCTTGACTTCACCTACCACAGCAGCTCCCATTTTAATAAGCAGAGTAGAGATCAGACACAAAGCAAAGAAAAAAAAGGAAATATTGTGCAAGCCTGGGCTGCTGCTTCAATTTGTACCTCTTTCTCCATTTGTGAGATTAAGAGCATACTTTCTAGTAGTCTATAAACATTTCATAAATTCTTATGGATTCTTTTCTATAAAAATTAACAAATTCATAACCTAAAGGTCATATAAAAAATAAAACTCCTGGAGGAGTCCTATGATTTTATGTTTAGAATGAGACAAAAATCTCAACAGTCTATATATTAATTGCCTTTTGTCATCAGAATGAGCTGATCCAAATCCATCCTCAGTAACATAAACAATTTCCATTAATGTGTGTTTTCTTACAATACAAAAAAAACTGTAGAATAATTTTTATAACACCAGATTAAAAAACCATATGATTTGTGACTGTGAGAACCAGCTGTATGTCTTATTACAAGTAATTTGTCAAAGAAATCACTGTTATTATAAAAAGGAAGGTTTAGCAGAGCTTAGTATATACTTGTCCAAGAAACACAAAGTACAACAGATCTGGAAAATTAATTCTGTAGTGTATCACTGAAATGGATCACAAGGACAACAGACACTGTACAAATGTGTGCATTAGGAAACAATAGGTATACAGCTGAAAAAAAATAGCCCATTGTCCAGATTCCTCTAAGAGAGGTTTAAATTTCACCAGAAGCTGGGAGGGGGCCACAGCCAGCATGCACAACCAAACCTAAATGGGATATTTGATAGAATCATAGAATAGAATCATAGAATCACTGTGGTTGGAAAGGACCTCTAGGATCAAGTCCAACCTTTCTCCCAACATTTCCCTAACCACTAGATCATAGCCTCAAGTGCTGCATATACTCATTTTTTTAACACCTCCAAGGATGGTGACTACACCACCTCCCTGGGCAGCCCGTTCCAGTGCCTGACCACTCTCTCAGTAAAGAAATTCTTAATATCCAATCGAAAACTCCCCTGGAGCAACTTGAGGCCATTCCTCTCATCCTATCATCAGTAATTTGAGAGGAGAGACCAACACCAGCCTCACAACTACCTCCTTTTAGGTAGCTGTAGAGAGCAATAAGGTCTCCTCTCAGCCTCCTCTTCTCCAGGCTAAACAACCCCAGCTCCCTCAGCTGGTCTCCATAATGGATATTTTCCAGTCCTCTCACCAGCATCATTGCCCTTCTCTGGACCTGCTCCAGCACTTCAGTGTCCTTCTTCTACTGTGGTGCCCAAAACTGGACACAGGACTCAAGGTGTGGTGTGACCTGTGCTGAGTGCAGGGGCAGGATCAGCTGCCTGCTCCTGCAGGTCACACCATACTGCCATGGTGCCCTCTCTGTAAGGGCGGAGGGCAGGCTGGCCTGGCAGACGGTTCTCTGCCACAGCCCATTGGTGCTGCATTTTTGTACATTGGTGTTTAATTCATTCTATTTTTTTAATGATTTTCTTATTTTTTAATAGTTTTTTAAAAAAGAATTCTTTTATTATGATTATTGTTATTACTGTTGTTTCTTCTCTTCTCGTCTGTTCTTTTAAATTCCCCCAGTCCATGGGATTTTTCCTTTTTCTCTGTACTCTCCCTCCCATCCCACCGGGTGGAGGATAGGGGGTGAGTGAGCAGCCACACAGTGCTCAACTCCTGGCTAGGTCTAAGCCAGAACAGCCCTTTTTGGTGCACAACATGGTGCACCTGTGGTGGTGTTTATATTCTCTGGTTAGGACTATCATATTACTGTAGTGGTTATTGTTGACTTATGATACGATTATATCTCTGGCTATGAGATTAAGTTGTCATATGTATGCAGTATTGCCATTTATTAGTAATCTCACCCCACCTATGAGCAAGATGGGAGGATACTTCCTCAGCTTTTGAGAATTTTGACTATCCTTGGGATGTCCAAGCCTGCATCTTCTTGTTGCTGTGTCTTCTGAATGTGTCCCAGGTCTTGTTTGCGGTCTTTTTTCCAAGAATATGACTCAGAAATCTGGCCTGATATGTATCTGGCTGGATACATATGACTGGCAGGGTGTGTGGGAGAGTATGGGCAAGTGCCTGGGCCAGTGGTCACCTCCAGTGTTTTTGAATTTCACCCCTGAACAAGTGCAGCATCCCTATAAAATAGTGGAGAATCTACAAAAAGTATGTTGTCAACATACTGTTGTCTTTGTAGTCCTTCTGAACATTCTCAGTGCCTTGAATGTGATCATAAAACTTAACAGCTCTGCCTTAGGACACTTGACTCTAAATCCATTTCCCAAAAGTCCAATTGGCTAAAATTTGGTCTCTGTTTAACATACCACATCACCCGCTACATTCTAGGTAAGTACTGTGGCAGGATATTTGGGTAAAAATTAAAACTTAATGATTTGTGGTGTCCAAAAATAAGTCAAGAGATAATACTTACATCTAACTTGAAATGCTAGAAACTGTGAACCATTTTTGACCATGTAAGTCATGTTTGACTAATCTGATAGCCTTTTATGATGGCACTTTTTAGATGGTTAGATGAAGGGAGGGCAGTGGATGTGGTATACCTCTACTTCAGCAAAGCTTTCAATACTGTCTCCCACGGCATCCTCACAGCCAAGCTTGAGAAGTGCGTCTTGGATCGTTGAGTGGTGAGATGGGTTTGAAACTGGCTGAAGGACAGAGCCCAGAGAGTTGTGGTCAGTGGAGCAGAGTCTAGTTGGAGGCCTGTGGCTAGTGGTGTCCCCCAAGGGTCAGTCCTGGGTTCAGTGCTGTTCAATACATTCATCAATGACCTGGACGAAGGATGGAGTGTGCCCTCAGCAAGTCTGCTGATGGCACAGAACTGGGAGGAGTGGCTGACATGCCAGAAGGCTGTGCTGCCATTCAGTGAGACCTGGAGAGATGGGCAGGGAGAAATTTAGCAAAGTTCAACAAGGGCAAGTGTAAAGTACTGCATCTGGGGAAGAACAAACCCATGGATCAGTACAGACTGGGGGCTGTTCAAAATGAATGGGAAAAGAAAAAACCCTGACAAAGTGTTTAGGGAAAAAAAAAAAAAAAATCTAAAAGTCAAGCAATTTCTTTTTTTTTTTTTTTTTAATTTGGCTATTAGCAATAGATTTCATTAACCCTTATTAACGTTTACATTTAGAGTGCCTTAACTACTCTCACAAAATAACTGTGGGCCTGCCTTTTCATTATCTTGAAGAGTGTGGTCACAATGTTGTTGATGTCATTCATCTTCTAAACTTTTAATGCTACTTTATGTACTTCTCAAATACACCTTCATTTATGAGATGATGTCATTAATTCATCTAACTGCAGCTGTACATTGATATCAGAATTTATAACTACTTATCTCAGAAACAGCAACATGCAACCAAGTTATAAACAGCTTGTGCTAAAGCGAACTGTTTTTCTATCATCTTGAAATTTCTTTTTTTTTTTTTTCCTGTATGTCCCATCTCTGCACACCAACAGATGGGAATTTAGTTCTACAGTTCTCAGCCTTCACAGAACCCATTCAATAGTTCAAAACCAGTACTAATTGCAGCAGTGACATGCTTATACTTTTGATGTAACCATAGTTTATCCTGAGCCTGTACCTTACAGAATAAATTGTAGTTTCCTGCATAATCACGAGGTCTTGCAGCATAAAATATGATCGTGGAATGCATTTTCTGTCTGAATTTCTGCAAATACACTTAAATGAGCTAATATGCAGTGTAAGAACAACATGATCAAGAGATTAAGTAATTTAATTGGTGTCTTCCTCTTTGGTGGCTATACCATTCATACAGAGAATTTGTCTGTTAGTTTCATGTAAACATCTGTAGGTTGGGGGATAACTATTAATTGATGCTAGATTCTAATAACATGGAACAGTTGTTATTTGCATTTGGAATTATTTCTGTCTTTTGCAAATATACTGTTTTCATTATGACTTCTGTATATTGCCTGCCAAAGCCAGTTATGCATTTTGAAGCAGTTAGCAGAAACCCTGTCACTAGCTCAGTATAAAATGTAGATGCTTTCTGTTCCAAAATGTGTTTACCATCCAGGATGAAATTCATTATCTTGCATGGGGCCCAAAAAGCCCCCTAGTTCTTGTAAGCCACAAACTGAAGTCTTACATAGCGTTTCAAATGGTGTATGTGTCCTTGTGGGGAGTCTGTGTGCTGGAATGAATTTTACCAGAATGAATAGCAAGGGATAGTATGGTCACACCAACAGCAGTAACTTCTGCCTTGGGTACAGATGAGCACATGGAACAGCCCATCAACAAAATTGGTTAACTCCATCTCTATTGAATGCAGTTGTCCTCTGAAAACTGACTCTCAAAATATGTCTGATTTGAACTTGTCATGAACATTTCATATGTTCAGTTTTTTAAGATGTTTCTCACTCCAAATACCATTGAGACTCACTTCCCCTCCCTTTCCTGCCCTTCCCCTTCCCTCTGCTTTTTCCCCTGCCCTTTCCCCTTCCTCTTTTTCCCACTGCTGTAGAGTTTTCAGTGAGACTCTAACATTTCTCATTCTCTTTATGCCAGAAAAGCTTAGCAAACTAGTTTTATCACTGTACTTTTCCCCATCCCATGGCTGTAAAAAACTGACTGCCTCTTTTTGATTATTTTTTTCTTTTTTTTACTGAGATAAGAAGTGCTCTGGAATGGACTTTTAATCATGTATTTATTACGAATATTTGAACATCATAGTTCAAGCCAGGATTTTTAAACATTCAGAGACAACAGAGAATGACCAAAGTAAACTAAAGGAGAGCAATGCAGTTCAATTCCCATTTCATAGAATCATAGAATGGTTTGGGTTGGAAGAGACCTTAAAGATCATCTAGTTGCAATCCTACTGCCATGGACAAGGACACCTCCCACTAAACCAGGTTGTGCAAGGCCCCGTTGAACCCAGTGTTGAACACATCCAGTGATGGAGCACCCACAGCTTCCCTGAGCAACCTGTTCCAATGTCTCACAACCCTCAGAGTGAAGAACTTCCTTTCATCTAACCTAAATCTACCCTTTTCCAGTTTGAAACCGTTACCCCTCATCCTATCATTACAAGCCCTTGTAAAGATTCCCATCCCAGCTTCTTGTAGGCCCCCTTCAGATACTGGAAGACCACAGTAAGGTCTCCCCACAGTCTTCTCTTCTCCAGACTGAACAACCCTAACTCTCTCAGCCTGTCCTCATAAGAAAGGTGTTCCAGCCTTCTGGTCATCTTCATGGCCTTCCTCTGGAACTGCTCCAGCAGGTTCTTCTGCTGACCACTTGCCCAACATAAGATGATATCATCATTAACAGGCAGACCAGCAGCCAAACTCCTCCCTCTGCTGCCACATCACACATCAGAAATCCAAAGCGCCAGACAACCAGGGGGAGGAACAAGTCAGTGCACTCACAGCATATGGTGTGAAGAAGGGAGCAAGCTGACTCAGGAACCACACCATGGGAGATGGAATCAGGCAGACAACAAGTCCAATTATGTAGCAGTTCCCCAGAGAAAGACTCATGATCTTGCCCCACCATCCTGGGAACTCCACTGGCTGTGAAGAGTCATGGAACCCTTTCAATAACCAAAGCCCTCACACAACACATCCACTGTATAAACAGACCTCCCATCTCCACTGCAAGCAGAGTCAGTTCTTATAGAGGTGGTTTCTTACCCCACCTCCAAGTTAATGTGGAAGGTGGGGGCACCTGGTGCTGATCTCCTAATCATTTCCCACACAAGGCTGGCCAGACGCTGGGTGAAAACCAGTCAGGAGGGTCTTTCTTGCCTGATTGTGGACATCATCCATATGCCAGCCCTCATTCAGGGCAGGGGTTTTAAACACCAGCACTTCTCAGGTCCATGTCCTTCCTGTGTTGGTGGCACTCCAGGTTGGCCTTATGAGAGCAGAGCAGAAGGGGAGAAACACCTCCCTCAACCTGCTGGCCATGTTTCTTTTGATCCAGCCCAGATTATGGTTGGCTTTCCTGGCTGCACTCGCACATTGTTGGCTCATGTTGAGCTTTTCATCAACCAGCAACCTCAAATCTTTCTCCTCAGGACTACTCCCAATCCATATTATGCCCAGCCTGTATTTGTGCTTGGGAATGCACCAACACAGGTACAAGACCTTGCTCTTGGCCTTGCTGAACTGCATGAGGTTGGCATGAGCCTCTCAAGGTCCTTCTGGATGGTATCACTTCCTTTCAGTGTATTGACTGCACCACACAGCTTGTGAGTTTGTGGATGACACCACTCAGTTCCACTGTCCATGTCACTAACAACAATGTTAAACAACACTGGTCCCAGTACCAATCCTTGAGGAACACCACTCATTACTGGTCTCCACTTGGACATCAAGCTACTGACCACAACTCTTTCACTGTGGCCATCCATCCAGCTCCTTATCCACCAACTGGTCCATCCATCAGGCCATATTTCTCCAATTTAGAGACTAGGATGTCATGCAGGATGGTGTCAAACATTTTGCTCAAGTTCAGGTACATGATGCTGGTTGTCTACCTTTGATCATGTTTATATTAGGTAAAGTGATACACTTTTCATCATTGCATTTTCTCATCTCACATATATGCATTATCAGCTCCTCTTCAGCACAGGAGATCCCTACCACATATTTTGGAGTATCCCAAAATAGAATATGATAGTTAGCTTGTTATATACTCAAATTTATAATCAAAACCGATAAACATTTATTAACTGAAATAATTGAGTGACTTTTCACAAATATCTGTGTATCTTGGAGCTTCTGATAAGAAAAGACACATAAGAAAAGACACATTTCAGGTGTGCTTATAATTTTATTCTCTCATTTTGTCAGAAAAGCATAGAATATCCTTCAGACATATATTAGTATGTAGTTGGTAGATAATTGGAGGGCTAGTACACTATGTCTGCAGAAGTAATGAACTTTGAGAATTAGGCTGGGCTATTTTGATTGCAATTGGTGCAATCAATTGCATGCAACTGGTGGCATGAATTTAAGATATAAAGCAATAAACTAGTTTTTATATTGAACATGCTTTGAAAAGCATAAAACATTAAAAAAAAAAAGAACATTGAAAAGCTATTTGTGTTCCTCTTGAAATTCAGGAAGCATGATTTTAATGAGTGCAGTGAATTTCTGAAGCTACATTATAATCCTTATGTAGAAATACTTATGAGTTAACTGAAGCCTACGCTTACTTTTTTTAATTGCTCGAAGTTGTTATCAGGCTTACATAAAGAATAAAAAACAGATGTCAATTTATTTTAAAAGGATGTAGTTGTCAGAGATACATACATTTGAAATGGTGTTGCTTCAAGGACAGCTTATTCTGCTCTGAGTCTTTTCACTGAATTTAATTTGTCTCATCTGAAGCTGAGCAAAACCTAAAGAAAGGCATTGGCATAAATCGGTTCTGAAGCAAATAATAATAATATTATATAAACATAAAAAGAAATCATAGAATCACTCTCATGAGAAAAGACCTTTAAATATTGCATTTTAAATCTCCTACTCACATGGAAATACAGTTTGAGAATATAAAATTAAAAGAAGGGATAAAAATCACACTGTCCTTGCATTTATACCAGTATATAAGCAATAGTTTGCATTGTAATAAATGATGAAGAATTTCTACTGCAATTCTGCATCATCCTGTAGAGGATACCTTTAAGAAGCAAGAGCAACTACAAGTGAATTACATTATCATCTTTTTTTCCTGATTTTCAAATTTATGACCCTGATCCTTCTTCTAGTTCAACGATATCTTTGGGTTTTTTTTGTCACTAATGTTGTTGTAAAATTGTGGTTGGTTGATGATTGGATTTGATGATCTTAATGGTCATTTCCAATCTAAACAATTCTATGATTTTAATGAACAAATTCCTCTAGAGGGCAGTTGTTTTAAATCCTGGTTCGGTTTGGTTTAGTTTTTTGTCATGGGAGGGTAGTGGAAGGGGTATTTGTTGACTTTTGTTAGATTTCTGTAGTCATTATTTCTTTTAGCTTTATCTTTCTCCCAAAGCAAGCCAAAAAAACCCTATAAAAATATATCTCTTAGAACATTTGAAATGCAGAGGAACTTCTAAAGTTATGTGGCAATTTTTCAGAATTCTCAGAAAAAGAGTTTAGATGACAAAATTCAACATTAATAGTTTCTTTATGTATCCTTCTTATAACAGGAAATTCCCATGTCACCTCTTATTTCCCTAATAATGCATTCTACCTTTTTTACCAAGAACTATATCATCCATGTCAATAGTCTACTCATCTCAAAACACAGGAACTGATTTTTGTCTGTACAAATGTGAACTTGATCCTGAAAATTGCAAAGTAGTTACACTGAGAAATCAAAGTCAACAAAGATGCACTGGGCTAAATTTGAAATTATTTATTTAAATAGAGTACACTTTTCAGTGAACTTCCAGACTTCTGTGGGTTTACAGAAACAAAAAGCATAGAGCAAATTCAGCTCTGTAAATGTGATGAAAACAATGGTTGTGGGGAATCTCCAACAAAGTGTTTACCATTACCTGTCCCCTTTTTTAAAAATAATTTCCCAACCTGATTAACGAGTAGAGATTAAAAAAAAAGCCAGAGAGATTTTTGTCATAGTTAACTCCAATAAAACATAATAAATTATTGTGTTCTAAGATATGACTCTGGGGAATGGAAAGACAGATTTACAAGTGCTAAATTGTTACAGTGACAAAAGGAAAGAAATCATACTAATGTCTTCTAAAAAAAAAATTAACTTTTTCCAAAATTTCAAGATTGGTGAGGAGTTAATCTTAATTTATATATAGTATTTTTAGACTAACGTGCACATTTATTTCTTCTAATAGAACAATGTATGGAATCATAGAATCCCAGAATCACTGTGGTTGGAAGAGACCTTCAAGATCATTAAGTCCAACTGTTAACCCAGCACTGCCAGGTCAAC
Source organism: Merops nubicus (assembly GCF_000691845.1). Taxonomy (NCBI): domain Eukaryota; kingdom Metazoa; phylum Chordata; class Aves; order Coraciiformes; family Meropidae; genus Merops; species Merops nubicus. The sequence goes on along the minus strand of NW_008594186.1, from coordinate 68,423 downwards.
ACTAAACCACTTCCCTAAGCACCACATCTACACAACTTTTAAATATCTCCAGGGATGGCAGCTCAACCAGTTCCCTGGGCAACCTGTTCCAGTTCCTTACACTTCCTGTGAAAAAGTTTCCCTCATATCCAATCTACTAAAATTCATACTGTTTGTTTGTTTGTTTAAAACCCTTCAATTCTCCAGTCAGTTAAGTGATGAAACAATCAATTAATAACAAGATATCTGAAAGCAAGTGTAGGCATGTGAACATCTGCATGAATCATGATAATAAAACCAACACAGTGTACAGATTTTATTATGAAACAGAAGGTATGAAATAATTATTTTTTTCTCCAATAAAAAATAGTTTATGCATTTCCACTATGCATTCCATTTTTATCTGCTTATTATTTATGTCTATTTTTTAAAAAAAGTATTTTCATACATTTAAATATTTCCAATGAAATTTTAGGAAATTGGCAAAATACTGAGAAACAGAGGAAAAAGACATAATGTTTTGTTATGTCATTGTTTTGATCTGAAAATGTCTATTTTGAAATTTTAGTCACTGTCTTTGAAAATAAATGAGAAGACTAAGCTGATTTCAAATAAATCAGCAGTCTTTGGAAGGCAAACTTAATGTGTCACAAACTGATGTGCCTACTTTTATGTGCCTTTAAAAAATGGATTAACTTTATTATCTCATATTTTTCTTATTTATGTTATTTTTTTATTTTGACACAATTACTCCTTGTCAGTTACTTATTATTCCAAACCTGTTTTTATTAGATAAGCTTTAAAAATAGAACTCTGTATTTCAACCTCACTTATTTAACCACTTTCTCAACGTGCTTTCTTCCCGACATTAAAAAAAAACCAAAAAACCAAACATATATATATATAGTTCAAGCTTTGGAACTGGTACCTCATTTATTCATTGAAAGAAGAAAGTGCAAATGACATTTTACAGCTGATGGATTTTGGTTCTTGCTTCAAAGCATCAGCGACAGTTGTGTGTATGTATCATAGTTAAGTGCATAGTGAGAGTTTTGTACAGACAGAAATTAATTTCCTTTTGGATTTCCTTTTTTTAAATAAGAAACTCTCAGGCATGCATGTCAAAGAAGTTCAGTATGAATACTGTTTTTTCTTTGCATAGTTTTAGCATTTGTATTTAAATGTCTTATAGAATTGGAAATAAGTGAAAGCCTGGAGAACATTTACTTGGAGGTATCTTTTAAAGACCAATTATAATGAAATTGGGAAGATTTTCTATACTATTAGTTAGTTCTGAATCTCTTCTTTGCCCTTTTTGCATTTCTATTTTGTTGTCTCTTTTGAAATTGGCATACTAAACCCTTTATCTTCAAGATGTTAATCCTTCATCTAGTACTTTTTAGTGTTTAACAGAGAATTAATCTTGTTTCTTTTTCCAAGTAATTTTTATGCTTAAATATTATCACTTATGCTTTGAAATAAACTAAAAGTCAGGGAGACCACTATTCTTTCATGCAAGAATTTCTAATTTCTTTTTTACTTCCTTTTCTGTAAAAATCCAAGATTTTGAGCCTCTACCTTTCCAAAATGAAAACCTACAGAACATAAAAAAGTCTGAAAAGTCTAACTGATATAGATCTCAGTGTAGATTATGTTCAAAAAAAGATTAAATATTACTGATACTGATATTTTCACTCGTTATACAGTCAGTGATAGTTTGTGTAGGGGAAAAATAATTTCCGGTCACTTTTGTTCTGTAAATTAGATAAGAATTTTCTGTCATCTTCCATTTTCTCCCCTTCTTAATCTTCCTCAGCTATCAACCACTTTACATACCATGAAACTAGACAAGAGAATCTTGTGTTCTGATCTCATGACAAAACCATCTAATATTAATGTTAACCATTTAATAGAGAAATGTCAACTGTTGCATTATTTATTCCTTTCAGTCTTAGATAGATAGGATTCATACTTAATTACACAACTTAAATGTGTTTTAGGGTAACAGTATCTACTCTGAATATTTAAAATCCAGTTTTGAATTTTTGCACATTGCTTTTCATAGAACCATAGCATGGCTTAGGTTGGAAGGGACCCTAGAGATCACCTAATCCAACCTCCCTGCCATGGGCAGGGACTCCTCTCAACTAGAACATGTTGCTCAAGGCTTCATCCAGCCTGGCCTTGAACACCTCCAGGCAGGAGGCATCCAGAGCCTCTCTGGGCAATATAGTCCAGACCAACTTCTTAAGATCTAGTTTAAACCTAAACTCTCCTTCAGTTTAAAACCATTTCCCCTTGTCCTGTCGCTGGACTTTCTTGTGAAAAGTCCCTCTCCAACCTTCCTACAGGTTCCCTTCAGGTATTAGAAGGTAGTTATAGGGTCCCCCCAGAGTCTTGTCTTCTCCAGGGTGAGAACCAAATAACTTTTTTTTTGCATCTAACCAATTAACCTTTTAGAAAATAATCAGCACTGTCTAGTTTTCCTAAAAAAATAATTTTAACTCAACTTCTAATTTAAATTTTTTACATTTATTATGAAGGTTTTTTACTCCCAAACTTTTTATGTACTACAGAGTATCTATTTCCAGAAATCCTACAAAGCAGTAGAAAAGCCAGTGTCCAATCTCAAAATCCACAGTGCTATATATAAAAAAAAATTAAGAGATATATATATATTTAAAACCATGATAGGGGCAGTTTTCTAGCAGGCACTGGGTGTATCTGTGTGTGCATGCAAATGTCAAAACGGAAACTGTGAAACTCTGTGGTTCTCATAAGTGAATGGCTAGGTAGCAGCTCCGCTGGAACAGGCCTGGTGGATAGCAGTCCAAACCAACTCAGCCATGCATTTTGGCAGCAATGAAGGCAAACTGTGCATTTTAGCAACACCAACATCCTCCGATGATCAATGGAAATGACTGTTCCTCTTAGCTTACTATTCATTAGACAATGTCTGGAATACAATGTCCAGTTTTCAGACTTTTTTTTTCCCTGCACAATCATGTCTTTGCATAGAAGTTGAATGAGATTCAGATAGGCTTCTATTAATGGAGAGCCAGAAATGCAAGTTCCACTGACCAGGCAAGATCAATATTTAGTGGTAAAGAAAAGGGGCTATGGTAAAAGCAAATTCAGCAAACCTTGAAGAACATTCAGTTCTGACATTTTGACATGTCAGCATGATGGACTGACAAAACGACATGCAAAGTCCTTGATGATGTGCCAGTGTACCAGAAAGCCACAGACAGCGGACTTTGCAAAGAAAAGCAGAAGAGGGAAGTAATATGAGTGGTTTTTGTTTTGGTCACGTATTTTGTGTATGAGTCAGCATAAGGATAGACTGTGTAGACAGTTCTTGTGTCTAGTTCTTTGGTTTGGGTTTTGTTTGCTCGTTTTTCTTTTTTTATTACAAGCATCTTATCTGCTTATTTTAGAACAAAAATAGTATTTCACAATCTATAAATAACAATTTTCTCTATAAATATCGTGCAGGCTGTATGAAGTGGCTAAGAATGGATATGTTATAGTTTATGAAGAATATGCAAAGTTGAGCAACAGCTTCCTAAATTGGGTCATTTTGTGTCATTTACTACTAAATTATATTTCTTGTTAAAAATACAGGTGGCAATATTTTGTGATTATTAATTCTTTTTGCAATTTCAACTGTTTCTCTCTAGCCTCTATGCTTTCTGCTACAGAAATTACTAAGCAGTCAAAATAAAATATTTATGAAATTTTTCTTTTTTTTCCACAGAAAAGTCGTGTTTCTTTCTCTTTTATTCTAATACTTTATTTTTATTTCTAGTATTATTAATTTTACCTATTCTGTGTGACCATGTTCAATATTGTACTAGATTTACAAACTATTATGAAGTCTATTAAGAAAGTTCATAATGTATTTCCAAGAGATTTGGATGCCTTTCCTAAAATAATTTGCTGATGCCCTGTGAGAAAATAAAATAAAAAAATAATTTGCTGATGCCCAAGAGAAGGGTGATTTAGAAATCAGAGAAAGGACAATGATTTTTAATTTCTTATATGCCTTAATGTTAGCAAATTAAAAAGCATAGTAGCTTACAAAGAGGCAAGATTAGCCCTATAGTAACATCACAGTATTGGTAGCATGGCAGTTACCTGTGTTCCTCATATTTATAACCACTAAATTGTAAAAGTCAACGTTAGCAGTAAATTATTTGCCTTAATACATGCATATTTCCCCAGGTTTTTTGCTTTATTAGCTTTCGGTTGCACAGCATGAACCTGGAAACAATGTGCCACCAGCTTACTAGGGGGACAGGGAGTTCTCACAGTGACACACACCATATTCCTGTTCTCATGTGTAACCATGTATTGGATTTTGTGGAGAATTTCCCATTTTATGGGAAATGGAATATATTGTAATATATTGTAAAAATGAATATTTTATGGTTTCTTTCCAAAACAACAGAAAGTACCTTAAACAGTCTGCATTTCAGCAGAAGTTTCAAAAAGCACTTAGTTCTGCAGAAAGTATTTGATGCCAAGAATTCAACAAGTGTGCAAAAGAATTTGGCATATATATGGAAGTTAGAATATACAAAGTTGTCAGAAAAAAAAATACTTTGCAGAGGATATTAAACTTTAAGTTTTAATTAAGCTGTAACTACTGGAAACAAAATTATACCCTACTGAGGGCAAAAATATGTTATATCTCCCTGCTGATATTTTTTTAAGAAGATTAATTTTTAATCTTCTAGTTTTGTCTACTGAGAGACACTTGTTCTGGACTGATTATTGTGTTAATCTATGTGACAGTTCATACATTCCTAAGGAACTGTCTACAAACCAACTTGCATGAATTTGAGTTCTTCAGTGATTTCAGTGGGAGCAAAACTAAACTTCAGGTCTTTTCCATGTCAGCTTTCAAAATGATTGATTTCAAAATTTAAATGAAATGTCTCTCTTTGAGAGACATAAATTTCTTCTCGTTGTACAAATCTAAAGTTACAATGTAAGAAAAACATACAGACGTATTTTTACATTGTGACTCTAGAGATAAAATAATTATATCTTTCAGTAACACATATTTCAAGACCATTTAAATCTGAATTTAAGCTCTTAAAAAATAATTGGGTTGTCTCATACTGTTCATTCATAGTATTATTAAAAATCTGAGAACTCAGGAGAGCAAGTCTGTAATTCAAGGACAACAGAAGACAAATCCTGGGTTGTAAATCCCCTCTTGACTTGTTCTGCAAACTGTCAAAGCAAAGCAAACTATAAGTTTTCATAAATTCTGTGTTAATGTACTGACTTCAGGGGAGAGAATCCTGGTCCTAAGCTTTGTGCTGAGTGGCTTAAATACTTAATGGTGACGTACTGCCACTTGTTATATGTCTGCCCAGATTTATCTATTGCTTAGCACTGCTTCCAGGAGTAGGTTAAATAATGTATCTACAAGATAAAATCTGCCAGTTCAGTATGCCAAGCATCTTGGTTTTTTTAATTTTTTTTTTTTTAATTTTTCTTCTATCACAGGGTCAGGAAACAGGAAATAACTGCTTTGCTTTTCCTGATGGAGAGAGATGGATAACACTAAAAGATATAAAGATTGTAGGGTTCAGCCATCTCTAAGGTGAATGATTGCCTTTTAAGGCATTGTCAAATCAACAAACATCTCAGCTTCTCTTCTGAGACTGCATGTTATATAAGATAAAAAGACATTCCATGCCTATTATACCTGAATGCATCACAGATGCATGAATATATCAGCAGAGTGAAGGCTTTAGAATGCAGAATGTTGAAGAAAATCACAGTATTTCCACAAATAAAGAATTAACACCTGCAGTGTAAGACCCTCTGTCTCGCTTGATCGGTGCAAAATACAACACAATGTGTATGTGAATTTGAAATATTGTCCTTGTCATTTTACAAGTGGGGAAAACAACTGAATGGAGTTGGCAAATGGCAATTTCCAAGTCTAGTACTCTTAGACAGTTAAAAACCTAGATTACCATAACATCACCTTGAATAAATTTGCCTATTGTTCTCTTTCTCCTTCACATGCATACAGCCTTCTCCAAACCCTATTTGCAACGTTAGTCATCTAATTTCAAATAAATCTATATGAGCTTTATCTTCACACTCTTTATGTAGCAATTCAACCTAGCTACCCATGGATACAAGTTTTGCTTAAGCAGCTCTTGAAAAAATCCACAGAAAAGCTTAACAGTAATGAAAGAATCTATCTCTGTCTTGATTTTCTTCAAACAGGCATTGCCCTAAGTCCTCCTTAACATGAACAGGCATTAAAACATAGTTGTTCAGGAAAGCAGAGTTCCTTTCTGAGGTACATAGACAGTATTTACTAGTATATGGTTTACAGTCCTTGTCCTAACCTCTGCACAGATGTAAACTGCTATGAGAACATTAATAACTGGGAACAGTGACTATGATTTGAGAATCACATCATTATAGGTATGGCAAGTCATAAATCGCAAGAAATTACTATCAAAGCCCAGCCAACATATGCTGATACTTTTCTTTGCTAATCTTTAAATAACTGTTCTAGTTACAAGTGGCCAATAATTTGCCCATCTGTCTTGAAATTAGGACTAAATATTGTGAAATAGAAAGGGGAAGAAGAAAGATGAAATATAATTCTCTCTTGTTTCATAACCTTCTGTAAACCTCTGCTTGCAAATGGCGCTGTTTGTAATTTTAACAAAAATCACAGAACTTGGAAATTATGATGTTCTCAGCTACTGATTCTGAGACTTATCCTTGATCCTTGTGTTCCACACAACAAATCTGTCAGCAGTCCCCATTATTTTTTCTTCCGTTCTATTGATTTTATAGACCTACTCAGCTGTCTATTTTTACAGATTAAAAAACTGGAAGTGTTTGGTTTGGGTTTTTTTTTTTGCTTATTTGTCATAAAGGAAGCAGACCCAGAAATAGCTATGATGTTCAGCTAGATTCTGGATGCTAAGGTGTATCTTTCAAACAATTGAAATAAAAAACACTGTATGTTTTTAAAATTGTTTTGAAGGCAAACCAAAATGCTTTTGTGTTAGTTTGACAGCTAAATATAATTATTTCAGGAGGCTGCCCAAATTTGTCTTCTCCTACATGTGGCAAAAAGGAAAAAAAGTGATCGGTATTTCACGAGTCAACAGCAGACCCTACACTAAAAACAGTCATGTTATACACAAACATGAATCAATATGTACTCATTCAATAAGATGTAACCTAAATACTCCTTTTTTTGGGCTTTAGACTCCATATGCTCTTGAGCACACACTGAAGTACATCTGTCTGTGAGTACTAGTCATCTGACAGGAATGGACAAAAAAGAGAACTCAGAGCATCAAAACTGGTATCTCTCAGAAAAGATCCTGTTGGCTGACAGGCTCAGAGTAAGAACCTTTCAGTGGGTTGTCCCAAAAGCTCACATATGTTTTGAAGAACATGAAATAAAGATTTGTTTTCTTCTAGAATCTATTTTCTTCTTTCCCTTATTGATTTGCCCTAAATGAAAAAAATTAGAAACAATCTCTACTTGTAAGTGGATTTTAGTAATGCATCAGGTAGAACAGCTTTAACTATGTGACATATTATTGAATTACAATTTACTTACCGGTACTTCTCTACCTTAAATTTTGTTCCATAACTGTGATCTAAGTACTTCAGACTGTTTAAGTATCCCCTTTTCTTCTTAGTCACCCTTCTTTTTAATTTCTTATTCAAAGACAGTATGTGAATAATCTCAAAGCAAATCCCTTGAAGACAGTCTGAAATCAATAAACACTGGTCTCAAAGATCAATCTTTATGCCAGATGTGTCTTTATCAAATTTTACACCAAGTATCTTAAATTACCATATGTGGAAATGTCTCTAAAATCTTCTCTTTAGTTTTATTCATCACTAATATTCCTAGTAACAGTTTATATTACTTTTATCCATTATGCTGTTTCCAAAAAGTGGTTTTGATAATTTCTTATGATCTCCTTTTTCTTCAATATTGAGACAGAAAATGTGGAAATGATTATAAAAATGGATGCTTATTACCATTATTTCATCAAAATTACATTATTGTGGTTTGGGTTTTCTATCATCTAAACTTCATACAGTTAGAACTTTTCTACATAAGGCTGTAAGCTCCTTTGAGCAAAACCCATTCCTTTTGCATATCAGGAAATTGTTCAGATATTTATATATAAAAAAACAATATTCTATAGTTCAGTTATGGTATGGCATTGTAATACCATGATAATACTTCCTTTAATGATTTTATGCATTCTGTTATTTAAAAATAACCTCTTCCATGCAACACAGTAAACCAAACTCTACATAATTCCACAAGTATCCACTCAAAATACGGGAGCAACACATCGATCTGAAATTGAAAAATAATATAAAGAAAATAACTCTTTCAAGAGAAATACATCGCTCTGGCTTTCAGTATATTTTGCACTAAACTTCATGAGGCTTGGTCCTTTTGCTGAATGTTTTCTGTTTGTTTCTGAGTTGTTGGGATTATTTTCCTTTATTTTGACACAGAGTTATTTCTTAGAGATTCAATAGCTGGAAACAGAACAAATGAAAAAGTGTCTATGCAACTCCTGATAACATTTTTGAATAAGTATACTATGTGCAATAATATATGATAAAATCATTTTAAACAATTTTGTTTATTAATAAATTTTATTAACATTTTGTGACATAACCTTAAGATATTTAAAAGGGGAAAAATCGTTTTAACAAATACGGCATATTTTTAAACTATCATAATCAAATGGTGGCTAATCCAGAAGGCTTTTTTCACCTTTGATACTACTTTGTGAAAATGGGACATATCTACAAAAGTTTCTAGTTAAAATGGGAAAATAGTTGATACTCAGAACATGGCCACAGACCTAAACCTTCATTCCTTTCAGCTTTGCCATTGTGTGGCCCGCATAATCTCATCCATTTTAATCTAAAAAAATGTCACATACATTGACAGAAATTTTCACAGGCCTGTTGCAGCAAGATTGTGGTTTTTTTTTCTAGGCCATCTGCTAAGAAGTGAATGCTGGAAAGTGCTAAGAATAACCGTTTGCTACAGCAGCTGCCCTTTAACTAATATCTGATACTGACAGCATCAGATTATGTCTTGTATATCTCATTAGTCTTAATTTTAGGGTGGTGGAAAGAACTGAGTAGATACTCAGTACTGATTTTAAAGTTTAAAGAGTACTATATGTTAATTATTTTCCTGTCTGGGTTGTTGTACTACTAAGGGCATTTCATCTGTAATACAACACACACAGAATAAGCAAAATGGTTTTCACACAGCATGCAATAGATACCAAAGTCATCTGAGTATCACATGGAGAGAGAAATGTTTTTAAAGTGCTTTGAAATCCTTCTGGATGAAGGCAACTCTATTTAATTTGGGATGTTTATCATTATGTCTTTTTGCACTATTTTATCAAGTGTCATGACAGTTAAATGCTTGTTAAACTGCACATCCAAATGATGAAAGACCAGTTATTGGAGATAGTATCACTCTGCCTTGAAAAGCTACCATTTATTCCTTGAAGAGCAATCACTTATTAAGAACACGAGCCATTTGAAAAGGATATATACTGCATTTCAAATTTCAAAGCCCTATAGAAACTAGACCCTTTTTACTAATTATATTCTACCAATGTTGTTTCTATATGAAACATTTTTTGACAGTATTTTGTAACATGTTCATACTATGAGTGTGTGTATGTCAGAGTATATTCAGACATCTAAACTTACGAGTGAAGTTACCTTGCAGTCTGCTGTGCTTTTGGTTTGGATTGATGCCTATGCCCTTTTCTGTCATACTTGGGTCTCTTTCTCCCTTTTATTTTGCTAAAACACTGGAAAAGTAGTTGCTTGCCAAGTAGGAAAATAAAATAACTATACTTCCAGTACAGTCCTCATACATACACATGCGCCTGAAAAAAAGAGACAATCCATTTTTAAAAACAGAATTACATCTAACTTCAAGTATTGTGATTGTTGTGTTGTTGTAGATGTTGTCACAACTAGCCAGAAGACAATAATATCAGATTGTGACAAGCAATTATAGCCCATTCACAGCATCACTGAATGATTCAGGTTGGAAGGCACTTCTGGAGGTGACCTGGTCCAACTAGATTGACCTAGATCAACAATCTAAGTTTTGTTACTTGTGGTGTTTGTGTTGTTCCAAGCAGGTTTCAAGTTTCAGAAAGACTCTTGGAAAACAATCTCCTTAAACCATTCACAAATCCACTTATAGGATATTGGAATTTTTCACAATAGCAAAAGAAACTGGGATTGAATGAGGAGCATGTTCCAACATGGAGCAGAAAAACATTTCAAAATTTCTCATTAATTGTGTGACTGAATTTGAGTTCAGTATCTTGACAAATGGCACATTCCAATATTTGTGCCATAATCTCTCAGTGATACTTTAGGGATTCTTTAACTTGCAAGTAGAGCCTACAGATAGTCAGTGGAAACAAAAATACCTGAAATACCTGAATACCTGAAATGCTCCTATGCCAGTTGAAAAGTTATTAAACTATTTTATGTAATTGTAGATCAGCGATATTACAAGACATAAAGTTTCTTCTAGTAACCATTTGTTCCTAACATTTTTGTCATCTTATTGTAAGTTGACCTGTGTGCTGCTTTATCTGCCAGCACTGTCATCCATTTTTTTGAGAGTTTGATTCTTCATCACACTTTATAAAGAATGTGTTCATTTTCATTAGAAAGATCATTATCAAAGTGCACAATATTATCTCAAATTATTTTTTTAATAGTGTGCCTATAATGAAAATGTTTGATCACACAGATAATTCTCCACTGCTGAAGGAGCAGTAGCTTTGCAGATACATTATTCTACAAAAAAGTGATCAGATTGCCCTTCAAAACTGTGTTGCACATAACCACCAACTATTTCTTGCCCCTTGGCAAACAGAATAACCAACAGTTTTTTTCTAAATTTGGGTGTTATTTTATTTGCTATTTTTCAGATCTCATGATTCATTTGAAATCTAACAGTATTCAACACTGAATCCTGTTAAAGTATGCTTCATAAGCAGTGACTAGCAAACTCAGATATGCTCCAAAGCACTGCATCTATTTATCATAGCTTACTTTCAAAATGCCTTGATTATTGCCAGGCTGCAGCTTCATATAGAAAATCTCTTACTGAAACACTTATCCATGGAGCATCTTGTACATAGAATAAGCTTCATGATCCTCTGTAACATTTTATTACTAAATCCTGTGGGAGTTTCACATAGCCTAGAGTTTCCACTTTGTAATCTTCCACCATTAACTTTACCAAGGTTTATTTGATAGTAATATGCACACATTCCATATAAGATAGAATTCATACATTTTTAAAAATGTAAAACATTAGCTAAAGAAAAGACAATTTGTAATACAAAGTAGGACAGATATATGCAACTCCTTTTACTATGGCATTAAAATCAGATAGCAATATATTTTACCTAAAGCATGTTGCATATATCAGCAACCAGTGCCATTATGGTCATGGTGCATTTCAGACTAAAGAGAATCATAAAGCTGTAGCAAGAATTCAAGTATAAAATATAAAGATCTACTCGTATTTGACATTTTTTTCAGTGTGAACTCTATGCACAAATGTGTTTCTCTGTTCCAAATCTGTATGGGCCAAAGGAGAAGAGATTGCAAGGTTACTTTTTCCCTTACCTCTCATTAACATGAGTATCAGAAATCTTCCAGTGCTCTGGAGGAAAGCAATCTGGTAGCCCTTTCCAAGATCCCTGAGCATTTGTAACTATTTTGGTAAGAACATGTAGAAAATACAGCTGGTTTTAATTTTTTAAACAGCACAAAATGTAATAAAATATGAAGTTGCCACTTTCTTCTTCTCGTGCCTTTCAGAAGGAAAAGTCCTGTGTGATCTTTTCCATGCATCCTAGCTTTTAGACACTTTGCGTTCATGTTATGATGCTGCATCACATCGGGCTAATATGAAGTGTGACTGAATTCCTAACAATGACTCCAAGCATTATTCCATTTCAATCACTTTGTAATGCCCTGCATAAACACAAGGAAAATTTTGCTGTTTGGTGTAAAATGTGTGTAAATTCTACCAAAAAGAACTTAAATATTTTAAGAACTCTTTGTTTCCCTGTTGCAGCAGAGGCAACTCAAGGTGTAACTCAATACTCAGTAATTTGGATGGAATCCTTAGCTTTACAGATTTCATAATGTTCTTAACAAAACTTTACTGCCATGACAAGAAGTCCAGAAGCAAAAAGGATGTTTAACTGTGGTACTATGAAAGATGCTAGAGATATGATGTAAGTAGCATCAAAATATACTGCTTTAATGGATTGGAAACATTAGTTTGGACAATGCTTAAGGAAATTAAGGAAAGTCAAGGAAATCTTACTGCTACAGTATTTATATAATTTTCAAGGAAACCTGGAAAGAGAATGACACTCAAATCTGGCAAATAAAATGCACAGTACACACAATACCCTCATTACAGAAGACAGTCTGAAAATCAGGTGACCTCACAACAGTATACCAGCCCAGTCTACCAAACAGCTACCATGTTATAGACCTAAAGTAGTATAGACCTTTGATGTAGTTTTAATATTTGCTTTTTTTTTTTTTTTCCCCTACATGGACACATATTCAATGCCTAAAGCAAAGCTTATAGTAGAACTTATTTAGCTGTACCTATTGCAGGAGCTCTTTCCCCAGCTCATACAGCATGTTTACATTCTCTCGTGTCTTCATTTAGTGAAGCTGTCAATTTTGGAGGTTGGAGGAGCCAGATTAGATATAATATTATGCTTTGTGTTCTATTATGACATAATTATGTCATCCATAAAAGCACAGGACAGTTTAACATTGAGAGGACTTTAAGTTTTAATCTTTTGCACTTTGTCCAGATACTTATATGACTGGACATATATGATTATGTGACTAATCCCTAGTAATTATAGAGTTAAACAGGTTAAAATAATCTAATGATTCTTTCCAGATTTACTCTGTTATGAGGACCACCCACAGGAAAGAAAAAGAAAAAAAAAAAAAAAAAAAAGAGTAGTGTTTTTAAACTGTTAAAGACCCCCACATGTGTATGAAGGAACTGAAATTATCTTAAGAGTAAGGTAAAGAATCACAGATGTATTAGAATAATATTGCAATACAAATTAAACCGAATTCTGATCTTAGAAGACTTCTGACACAGAAATGAAAAAGAAAATAAATTTTAAAAAGACTCAGTTTAATTCTACTGCAGAATTATTGGCAGAACTGGAGAGAAGCTCGTGGACATCTTCAATATTGACATACATTTTCATTAATATATATTATATACATGTGTGAGAGTGTCTGTGTTCATGTATCTATATAGGTAGATATACATAATTAGCACATAAATCAGATTCATAGAATATCTCAAGCTGGAAGACACTCATAAGTATAATTTTGTGCAACTCATTGCTCTTCGCAGGACTACCTGAAACTAAACCACATGACTAAGAGCATCATCCAGACTACCTGGGTTTTTCCAAGTTGAAGTCATAAAGAATTAAGAGCTATCAAGAAAGGTTGTGAAAATAATGCAAGTAACATTGCAGTACTATGACACTTTTGTAGTATCTGAATACCATATTATATCCTCTTTGGACTGCTTCTAGAATAATATAAAATCAGAGAAAAATAATTTGTATTATGTTTTTAATAAGTATGACAAGAATGTTACATGAAAAAAAAAATTGCTAAATAAAGAAATGTTATAAAGTAACAAATATTACCAACAACATACTTGATTCTATGTATTTATTATTGTCATAATGAAAACAGGCATAAGAAATCCTGCTAAGAAGAAACGCAGCCCATTTGTCCTGTGTAACTCATGAGCAAAAGTCATCAAAGATGTCACAAAAAGAGCAGGATGAAAAACAGAAAAGAGAATTATGAAACTAATAAATATTAGCTTTAAAATTATTGTTATTATCTTTATAAAGTTACATAGTGAACTAAAATACAGGGGGGGTTTCTTTATCACACTGTCCAGCTTTGCTGCCTTCAAGCATAAGGAAAGGCAGTTCACTGCCACTGGTATTAGAAAAGCGTCTTTGGTAGCATTGAGAAAAGAGCTGCCAGGAAGAGCTACCTAACTTTTGTGGCAGCTGCAGCTAGAAACATTATTTCAAGTGCCACTGTATTTTTAGTCTCGTTTATTTGCTTGAAGAAGTTAAACCAGGGAGTGATGGAAATCTCCATAATACAATGGATTTGAAATTTGTGTGGGTTTTTTTAGGTAAAATTAGGACTGATGCACCAATATAAAATTATGGAATATAAACGATGTGATTTAAGACCTAAGATCAGCAGGAGGAAATTCCCTCTCCGGCCTTTCTGATTCTCCCCACATCCTCTACATTTTCTCTTAAGCAGCTTGAAAGACTCTACATTATGCAACTTTATTTTTTTAATCAGTACTTGTCCTTCTAAAACAGGCAACTGTTTCCAGATAACTTCAAGCTGTGAAATCATAAAGTAATGAATGCTCTGTTAAAGTCATGTAAGGACAGGAAATTGAAAGTGAATCATTAGCTGAGCATGCACTTGCTTTGTATTTTGAACATAAGACTCATTCCATTCCAATGTAACTGGAATATTAGGCTTCCTGAAGTTTTAAACAGATGTCAAGTTTTTGATAATAATGCAGGTCTAACTTGAGTAGTTGTATTAATCATTTTACAGAGCTTATATTTTCTTGAAGGTGCATGCCAACCAAGGAAATTTCTCAGTGACACAGTATGGTGTTTCATTTCAACATAAAATGGTGGATTGCCTTACAGTTCAAGCTCTTTTTTTAAAACACACTAATTTTTCCGTGTCAAAGGCAGACTACAATGGCTGGGTGTGAGGCAGTAGAACATTTCTGCAGAAACTTTTTACAGGGAATGGAATTTGCAGGATTCCTGATCTCTAAAATAAAACCTCTTAAAATAAACCAATCATTCTATCATGCATCATGACAGAGAAAGGAACCAAACATGTTTTCAAAGACAAAAAGGAAAAAACATCCCAACCACTGATAATAGGTACAGGAGTTGAGGACCCAGCATTTTGAGTAATATGTCTCTCAGATTTTGGGTTGTGCACTTTTTTTAATCTCATGTGAAAATACTGCTGTAAGCAATCACCAGCTGATCCTATTAGGTTTGGTTTCACATATTGCTACTAACACAGAAAATAGAGAAATGTTTTCATTTGTGGTGTAATTTCTTTTCTAAAGAAGCTGCAGCAGACAGACTAGACTTTTTTGCTTATCTTTGTCATATTCAGATGGAAAGAAGTTCTGAAGCCTCAAATCAAAGCAGGTTTTTTTTTTTAAAAAAAAAAGTACTTCTCTGCCTGCTATTTACTAGCACTAATGTTCAAAGTTTAGGTGGTACAACACAAAATAAACAATTGCAGTGAAGAAAAATAGAAAAAAATAGTTTCCCCTACCTTTTTTTCTTACCAGAGAACCAATGTGCATGACTCACTAAGTTGCCAGCCTTCCAAAAAGGGTGACAGTCCTGAGCCCAGGATTGTTGTGATGCCTATTCTTTAAGCATCTACAGAAGAGGAGACAGAAAAAGAAGCACTGCAGGATATGTAAACTATGTATTTTAAGTAATTGTTATTTATATAGCCAAGTCTTTCTCTGAGCATATGGATCCATAAAATAACTAAAATGTTGTACATTTGCATGCAAGTGCCCTTAAGTTAAACATCCAGGAATGCTGTTTTCCTCTACTGCTCTTATATTTCTCAAATCACTGTGCCTGAGTTATAAAACTGAATATTCACCCTTAGATCCATAAACCCACTTTGTCCTAAGAACTTTAAACTGCTTCTAACTTCTGAAATTACATATCTGGACAAGTAAGATAAGCCAACTAATGTATAAACAAACATGTAAACACTGTGAAAGGCTTCCTCTAAACCAAGAACTTTGGAATATTTAACAGTAACTAATGCTGATGAAGTACTTCTAAAGTTCTCGGGCACTGAGAAGGAAAAGTGGAACACAGTGAAGACTACTTACTCCATTCTCCCACTGATCTCACAGCAGTCACCTGCTTCTTGCAGAAGTGACCAAGGAAGTTTTGTGCTGACCACACAGAACAATGGTTTGACCACATTTCCACTCCCACACTTCATACAGCAATAATGAACAAGCTATAAATATTATCCCATTTTTGGACCTATCTTGGGTATTAGAATTTGACACCAAATTGTAGGGACAGATTGATGGGTTTGACCTGCTCACATCCCCCGGAAGGATGCCTTTTAGTAGGATTCATCACATCAGATACTGTGAGTGCTTCCCCAGGAGATTAAGCTTGTGACTGCAACTATGTTTTAAAGCTAGATATCTAGTCTGCAATTTAGTACACTTATCACGATCAGTCTTAAAGAATCTGTATATCTCACATATGAATAAACCATACTATTCAGGCACCTTCCTGCTTCTTTTGAATGCAACTGTACCTACAGCAGACAGGCTGTTCATGCATCTGGTGTCAGACCCATAGTTATGGCAATGATTGGCATATCTATTAAGAGATAAATCCGGCCTCCCCTAACTCCTCTAATCTCTGAGGACCGGCTAGAACACAAGGGGATTAATCTCTTACCAAATTTATCCATCTCTACATGCAACAGAGTGTTACAAAGAGAGTTACAAAGCTCAGTTTGTAATGAATTTTGGTAGCCTTTGATAAAAAGCCTAGGTATAATTATTATTAGTAGAGATACAACATAGTATTTCATTTGTACATATAGATACATAAAAATCCCCCTTTCTTTCTTTTAGTAGCAACTTTTTTCTATTATAAAATTTAGCCTTACTATAAATTACCTGGAAAATCACCAAGCCATAGTTCATTAGAAACTGAGAGAACACAGAGAAGGAACTCCCCTTGCCAGCTGTCTCCTGTTCTTTAACTCAGATAAAAATCTGTTGTTAGCCATTGATGGAGGGAAAACACAGAGCTAGAGTGCCCTCGTCCTGCCATATCTTTGTTTAATATGGTATCTTATTTGAGAAGCAATGCTGCAACTTAAGTGATTGGAAGTGATGAGCTTTAGAGTATTTTAATTTGGGGAAGTAGGACTAGAGGACTCCATGTTTTCTATTTATTATTATAGGTAGCTTGCCTTTTTTATCACCTTACAGTAGAATCTAAGAATGGAAGTTTCTACAATAATATGAAGTGCTCTAGAGAAAGAGCTTACTGAATTTGTAAGTCACCAAAGTCACCAAGATAGCTTAGGTCATAGTAATCTACACTTGCAGTATTGGCTGAAGCAGGTATGATGTCTTGTCATATCAGATTTTTTGTATAGATTAATGAAACCAATGCTGATAATGCTGATTCTCGTAGAGAAATGTTTACCTTGAACATCTGCACAAAAAAACTTTCATTGTATTGAAAAAAAAGCTAATGGGGATAGACCTACGGATGTTCATAGCTGATTGTAGGAAGAGCATTAAAATTTTTGAAGAGAGAACAAAGGATAAGGCTGTGTATTTTTTTAGAATTTTTGGAAAAAAAACCCTTTGATTCTCAGGTAAAGATAGGTATCTGTTGTGGGGTTTGTGGGCTAGGGTTTTTCTGGTTCCTTGTAATTTATAGAATCAGTGAGCTGCCTCCTAACCACATATTTTCCAGTGTCCAAGGTTACTTACAGTAGTTGATTAAATGCTAGGAAGCAGACAGACCTGTTCTCTGAGAGAAAAATACTTGGTGATTGTTCTCATAGTTCTACTGATTCTTATCCTGGAAAAGATTATATGTGTTGCAATCTGCCTAGTCTGACACTTTTTCTTTTTTTTTTTTTTTTTGAGGTTGCTACAGGGGATAGTATCCTAGATTCAGACTAGATTTCAGACTAGATATAAGGAAGAAATTCTTTATGATGAGAGTGGTGAAACACTGGCACAGATTGCCCAAAGAGATGGTATTGTCCCATCCCTGGAAACACTCAAGGTCAGGTTGGATGGTGCTCTGAGCAACCTGATCTAGTTGAGGGTGTCCCTGCTCATTTCAGGGATGTTGGACTACATGACCTGTAAAAGACCCTTACAACCCAAACCATTCTGTGATTTTATGACTATATCAAAACACCTCAAATTTTCCTTTGCCTCCTCAGCAGGTCTCACATAGCCCTGTTATATGAAGTAGGAATCTGTGGTCTATGATTTTCGCTGCAACATTTTTACTCTTGATGATGGTATATAAGCCAAATCCCAAACAAATCCAACCTTTTGCTTAGTAATTTGCCACAGAACTTAGCACATGAGTTTTGAATAATATCTTTTTGAATAAACATTATTTTGTTTGTAAGTTAAAAAAGTTAGATATAGATGTCTTTTCTTGGCAATACATGAGACACAGACACACACTCCCGATGCTGTATTTTACCACGTTGCTTTCCTTGCAACCACACAGTAACCCAGTGAAAACTGATTATTACATCAGGAAATTAATTGTAGTCTAAAGTTGTGGAAGACGGTGTTCTACCAGTTTCAGCACTCTGGCAGTTTGCTCATGTTCAGAATCAATATAAAGGTTACGTAAGTATAGAATCAAAGACTCACAGAATATATAAAAGAGTGAACACTAAAATATTTTTGCATATGTATTGTCAGTTTTCTAGCTTTGTTTTTATGAACCTGGAGTTATTGTTGGAAAAAGTATCAAGAATAAGTGGGAAAAACTTGAAAGAAGACCAAGATGACAAAAACTTAGAAAAAGGAATAATAAATAATAAATTGGATGGTTTAGGAAAATAAAAATTACAGCTTCAAGTATATAACCATGTCAGTGTGACCACCTCTGGGAATACCTACATGTTCAATGTTCACAAAGTGGACTGTACTTTTTATGTCTTTCATATGCTGCTCATATTGCTATGCTGATTTATGGCACGAAGGTAACTGAGATAACTTTATACTGAGTGAAGAAAGCTAACATCTTGCTTTTCACTAAATTACATGTTTTAGAATAATTTCTTTCCAGGTGTTTTTCAAGTAAAACCATTGTCAATAGTTATCTTCACCTTTTGAATTTATTTCCCCTACTTTTCTAACATCTCTTTAGGGTCTGTATGAGTGTGTTTCTTTACTACATTAATGCCAGAATCTGATCTCAAATTTCAGCATCCTTCTAGTTGTGAAACACTCTTGTCTAGGCATTGAGGTTTTGCCTTGAATAATCCCTCTGAATATGTCTTTTTATTCCATCTTTCAACATTCTGGTGACTGAAGGCACTCGGACTACCATCCAAAATCTCCACAGTGAGAACTGTTAAGTGTGTTTTATTGCACTTCAGTGGTTAGGTTAGTTTTTTGGGGGGGTTGTTTTTTAACAGAGTACTGATGTGAGTATATGAAATTTTTCAAGCTAACATCAGAGATGCTGAGCCTATTTTTCCACCTTACTTCAAATCTAAATTAAGACCTAATAATTTTTATGTTTTGTACAGTGTTTTGAATTAGTAACATAGTGCAAATGGGTAGAGATGTGTGTCTGGAAGTTATTTCCCTGTTAGACAGCTGATCTTACAAACAGAAAGCTAGCTTATAACATTTTCCTTATTTGACCATACTTTCTGCTTGTCACATGTTCTTGGTTAAAATGGCCAGCTGTTTCTCTCCATTGGGTGTAGTCCATTTCCCAGACTTTTTTAGCTGACTAATAGTATTGGAACAGGAAAGGGCAATTTTACTCTTGCTACCCTATTGCAAACAGGCGTTGGTTAGGTTTGTGTGATAATTCTGTCGTGGAAACATAGGGCTTTTGATTTTGTGATGACACTTTGTTTGGTTTAGGAAGAATGAGTTTGGATTGTCCTTCCCTTCTATGTCTCCTTCACTAGATTATGAGAGAGCACAGAGAATTTTATGAGGTCAGAGTGATAAAGGACTTTGTCACAAGACTTTTTTTTTTTTTTCTGACCACCTTACAATAATCTACATAAATTGTGCCTCAGCAGCAGCAGGTTTTCAGTACATTTTTCTGCATCTTTATTAAATATTACTCTTTGGGGTTATTTTAGTGAGAGGGAGAAAAATCTTTTGGCAGCAATTTCCATTACATATGATTGGATTAGAGCATACTAGAAATGTTTCTTTGCATATTTCCTTGCTTTATGTTTTTTATTACTTTGTAATAAAAATTCCTACATCAATAGGAAACTGAAAATCAGTCAAGGAGTATAAATTCATTTGAGAACCTGTAGCTGTAGGTGCCATATGGATACCTCTATAGTAAGTTAGCAGAAGCCTAACAACAAAGGTCATTGATTAAACAGGGGAAAAAGAAAAACAAAACAAACAAAAAAAAACAAAACTGTCTAGGTTTATGAAAAAAGTAGCATGAAATTTAAGAATGCCAATCTTGTAATAATATGCCATATATAGAGCAACTTTGGATCAGCACTGAGTAACTGAGCAACTTTTATTCATTTACGTGTGAAGAGTTGGATCCTCAATATTTTATTATAAACCAAAACAAACTCCAACAAGCAAATGCGGGTTTCAAAAGTTATCGCTGATTTTAGGCACATTTATTTAAACAACTCTACTTGATTTTCAGGGAGCAGGTGCATTCTGTAGGAAAAACGAGAAAAGAGGAGGAAAAGATAAGCAATCTTAAAATGCCTAGTGAATTGCCAGAGGTTAGTGCCTTAATTCTTGTTAGTTTTCCAACATGAGGATGTGTTCCTGGCATTTTTATGGTTTTTCAAAAGGTTGTTGAGTGAAACTTTCTTAAATTTTATATTGGAATAGCAACAATTGGTTTGGGCTGGTCAGGTACCACATATCTAGAGATTCCCAGGAGAAAAATGTTCAGATTCTGTGGGTCCATACTAATTGAATTCTTTAAGACTTCACATAAATGTCAATGAGTAACAAATAACTATTTTAATAGTATATCTTCCCACCTATAAAAATCAGGGACCTGGTTTCACAGCATGAGCAGATTTCAATAATTTGAAAAAAAATAAATCTCTTACTAGCAAAACTTTAGTCTGTAGAAATAAAATGGTTCTAAGATGTGGACTTAAGGACATTACCTAGTTTGGTCGAGTTAGCTAAGCTTTGTTCTCATGCTATATTGCAATTCAGAGGGACAAGAACATCAGTTTATCTCTGATGTCAGTCTAAGTAACAATATTCTCAATTTAAAAAGTTTAGAGAATTTGAAAAATATATATAAATTAGTGCATGTATATATATATCAACACTAATTCATTCCAGTTTACAAAGCTGTGCTCTTCATAGATGAGGATGAACTGCTTTCCTGAAATTTTTGTCTCAAGCTTATGTCCAACTGCTGAAGTCAGGAAAAGGTTTTGTTTGAAAAATACATCAGTAGGAGGGAACGCAAATGTGCAAGAACCTTGTTCTCAATCCTTTGTAGCGACAGGTTGAGGGGTAATGGCTTTAAGCTAGAAAAGGGGAGATTTAGGTTAGATGTTAGGAAAAAGTTCTTCAATATGAGGGTGACAAATCCCTGGAATATGTTGCCCAGAGAGGTGGTGGAGGCCCCATCCCTGGAGACATTCAAGGTCAGGCTTGATGAGGCTCTGAGCAGCTTGACCTCGTTGGAGATGTCCTTGCTTATAGCAGGGGGGTTGGACTGGATGACCTTTGGAGGTCCCTGCCAGCCCAAACATTCTATGATTCTGTGTATCTGGGCTGCATTTTGTTTTCAGTGACCTATCATGATTAAAAACAGAGACAATGTCTGTTGGAAATATGTGTTCCTAGAAATGTTGTCTTTTTGAACTTAAGAAACGGTAAAGATTACTTTGTAAAGTCTTTGTAGTTTGAAATACTTTCTAATGAAAACTTACAGCTTTTAAGCTCTAAATATTTGAAATTAGCAATTCATCTTTGGCTACACTTCAGGTAAAGTCTGAAACTCAGTTGCCGTAACAAGAAAATATTCTTTTACAGATAAAATCAATTTTTATCTTTACAGTGCCAGGAAGTGAAGATGTATTAACTTGATGATCTTGAAGGTCTTTTCCAACCAGAATGATTCTATGATTCAGGGGTAGAATTCTAAACCTAGTGAAAATTACAGAAGAAAAGCCTTACAGAAGTGTGATGTCTAATAGTGTTTCAAAAAATATTGATTAATTACATTGCAAATATTTAGTTTAATTTTTCAACTGACATGCACAGCATTTAATCACATTAAACATTTTCTGTTACAGATAAGTCAATTACTCTGTATTTGACCTCATATTTGCTTTATTAATTTATACTATAAAAAGCAAGGAATAAGTAACTGTTTAGTAGGGAAAAAAAGAAAGTTCTTAAAATCAACAAGGCTATTATAAACCACTTAATATTTTTTGAGGCCTTTTGCGATAAAACAGACCACTCTGACATCCAATTTTATTTCACAGTGAGTATTTTATAGAATATTTTGGTTTTATTACACAATTGAGCAATTACAGGTTCCAGTTTGCTACACAGTGATTCTTTTTCTCAAGAAACTTCCCTGTTGGCAACATCAGCTCACCCAAATCTTATGTAGAATATACTATAAAGAATAATCACATGAAGATATTTGCCTCTATAACTAGAATATCTTTGAATTGAAAGAAGAAAAGCACCAAAAGCATGGCTAGTTCCTTCTCACCATAGGCCATTTGAAGACCTATGATATAAACCCTAAATGAATAAGACTGCCCATAGTTTGGATCTAAAATTTTTAAAAGAAAAATACACAGCATGGAGTAAATGAGTACGAAACTCATAAAGTACCCGACTGTGATTTTAAAAACCAAAAGGTTCCCTACAGACTACTTGTGGAACTGTACTTTATTTTACAAATAAAGTACTGTTAGCAGTTTGTTTTACAAATAAAGTTTGTTAACAGCTCCCCACAAACCTCTAAAATCTACTCTTTATCATGCAGATGATGCCACAGAAAGATAATAGAAATAAAATTGCTGACAATTTGTAACATTTGACTTGTGCATGCCCTAATTTAGTACTGTAAATTCATTAAAACAGTACTCTGTGGGATGAGCTTCACACTAAATTTCTCAGCATGTGAACACTTGTGAATGAAATATAGATATAGGTATATTGCAAAATTAAGCCTCTTGAAGTAGTTCTGGTGTTCCAACAAATATTAACTGTTATCTTGATAATTATGATAGCATTACACGTCTTTTGGGAACTTTCTAATCAGAAGAAATTCACTATCCATCAACTCAGAAGTCAATAGTACATTTCTTTTTGACCTCAGAGACTGGTTTTTATAAAGAATGTTTGAGCAACTAACTTGTTTATATCTGTTATAGAAAAAAGAAAACAACTGAAAATTATTGAAAAAAGATTTATTTGATACTAAGGAAAAATAAAGTTTTTTTTTTTTTGGATGAGCTTAAAAACAACTTCAAGTGCAAATCTAGCTCTGGCACTTCTTTGGAGAAGAATGGCATCCATAGCGTTGGGAAGAGCTGGAATCCCATGAAGAGCTACATCCCCAGAATGCTGTACGAACTTGCACAGTTGTCGGCCATCATTCTAAGCATGAAAATAAAGTTGTATTTAGCAAGCAAATGAAATATCAGTGTTAGTTTTTTTGCAAATACACCAATTCAGCTTATTTGAACAAAACGGTTACCATTGTGGATGTAGCTGACACCCAGTCTTGCTGACGTATTAACTACATATGTTTATATTAAATATCAGCAAGAAGCAATCTAGAGCTCTGGAGATAGCTACACCCAGATACAGACGGTGAATTTTCTACTCCAAAACTACATTTCTTTAAAGGGGGAAAAAAAAAAAAGTTATCATTTCGGTCCTATTACCAATACTTTTAAAGCACAAAAGCACGTTTGTCTAAGTCTTGTCTTCACAATTATGTTTGCTAGATTATTTTGTTGCCTAGGAACTTTCAATTAAACTTCTTGAAAGAGTAATACAAATTATATTTTATAGACAGTTTTCAAGTACCTAAGTACCACTATCACACAAAATACTCAGAGAAAACACATCCTATAAATTTATTAGTATTTCTGTTACTATGAAATCTGAAAAAATGAAAATCCACTGATCTTGATGCAGTGCAAAACCAGTTTATATCATGAAGGGAAAGAAATGTACTGGTCTTTCAGAGATGTGGGTCAGTGGCAGAGATACTAAGACTGTAATTTCAAGAGACTGTCTTTTTGAAAAACAATGATGCCATTCACTTTGGCCCCTTGCCATTCCTTCCTTGGGAAGAAAATTTTTCATGTTTGTGCTGTTAATCACATTGGAAAAAGCAGCTGAGGGGGATAATCTGGGGGAAAAAAAAAATCAAGGAAATCTGTCACCAGGAATTAAGGAGTAGATTTCCACTGTTTCATGAGAGCGTTTTCAGCTTCAAATAGGATTTTAGTTTTAGTAACTTCAGACACAAAACAAGAAATATTTCTGTCCAAAATAGTTAGCTAAAATGAATTCGTCTTGATCTCTTGCACTCATTCAAAAGAGAGGATCCTAAACTGATGACAATGAAAAATAAACAAAGAAAAAATTGTTTTCTATTTCAGGATGGGAAAAGGTGCTCTATAATCTCAGTAAAGTCCTAGCAGTCTGGTGTCAATTCTTAAGAGTTTATAGATTTCAGGGAGCTCTGATATCATAAACTGATTCAGAAATTAAGTTTTGTTTGATTTTACTTTCCAAGGCTTGCATTTTATTTTAAGAAATATGAAAGCAAACATTATTCTTATACAGATAAGACACACAAACGAGTAAGATCTGATGATATCTTTGTGATTGTAGATTCTACAACACATCAGTATAGTTTGGAGGTTTTTTTGTTTTGTTTCATTCAAGGAGGAAACACATTTCAGTAGTGCCTAAAAACAAGAGTTCTTATTCATAAAATGAATAAATGAAACTAAGATACTTCAGTTAAACATGAAACCAGTGTGAAATAAGGGGCCAGAGTACTGTTATTTTTATTCAAAGTGGATATACTTTTAATCACTATGCTGTGTTATGGATAAAGTACTTCAAGAAAAGTGAATTTGGCACGAGATCTAGAAAAAAAAATTCAGGTCCAATATAGAAGTATATTTCTATCTTGACTTTAAATATTACAGACTTGACCACTTTAGGCCAAAATGTATTTGAACTACAAACGCTTCTGTGATTGAAAACAGCCTATCTGGACAGTGTTTAGATTTCTTTCTTAGATGTGGTCTGATATACAAAGCTAATCCGATGTGAGGGACATTTCCTCATTCCTTTTGCTTAGATATAAAAATTGTGATAGAATTTATAATACTGGGCAGACATTTGCTAAACATGTGGCAGTGATATGCAAGTATCGTGCTAGGAAGGTCTGCAGACATATCTTAGCAGCCCTGAAGAAGCCACTTTCTCTTGCAAGGAATCAAATATTTCCAGCTAATGTGCGTTAAAGTCTTTCTGCATTCATTCTAGGATGCTGTAGTATGTCAGCTAAAATTGCATTTTGTTGTCCTTTCAGGAAAAAGGGACCAATATATTATTACTTTGTCTTCTTCATCTTAATATTCTGATAACTACCCAAAAGAAAAGCGAGACTTGTCTGAGATATTTGAAAAAATAAGAATTATATCTATTGGAGAAAATGCATTGTTTTACTAAGCTTAATCTGAAATAAATCTTTACACTATTTGTTGATGTTCTGCATGAATACCACACTTAATAGGAAGTTAATCTGCAAAGAAGACCAATTCTAACCACATTACAGTGAAGGGCTGTTTTTTCTTGTTGTACTTTATTATTTTTCCATAGGTGACCACAACAGAAAATATGACTGGTTAGAACCACAAAATTAAAGAAAGACATAACTGCCATTCTCACAGTCTTAGTCCTGAAGCTACTGCAAAAGAAGGGAGACAGTTTTCCTGTAATATACATTTCATTTCCTTTTCTTGTAAATGGAAACAAGAATAAAGTTGCAAAAGAAAGCTGCTCAGGGCATCCTCGCAGCAAAGCTTTTTCTTTATAATTTAAAAATCTATTTGGCAAATCCCTTCCCCTCTAGAAAGTACTGAGATTTCTTTTGACAAATGTTTTTTAGATCCAAGATGAGGTTTCAGGTTTGAAAATAAGGGGGATGGGAAGAAAGCACAGAAAATGCTAGACAGCAAGTGCATGCCAAAGAGCCCAGGGATCAAACATACTCATGTAGGATATTGAAGCAATCAGACTTTAACCCAGAAGACTCATATCCCTGAGATTTAGCTTGCCCACTGTCCTGAAGAGGAAACTATCTCTCTTGCATGTTGAACATGCTGTCCGAAGTGAAACAACTAAACATAAATACTAAGAGTTTATCTAAATGCAATCAATAGCCCATATTTGTGCTGAATACAGAAAAAAAAAATATTTCAAATCTTTGCTTAGTCAGAATCTTTGACACTTTTCCCCTTGTAACTTCAAAATTTTATAGACTATGCAGACCTGTATCAACAAGGGACCTAAAAATTATGAAAAAGAGAATGGAGGGTCTTCAACGGTTTCAATAAAATATACATAGCATATTGCTGAAGGGTTATAACAAAGTACTTCTTACAGTTCAAGGTTTTTAACTGTGGTTACTTCAAAAAGCATCTCTTCTATACCTTCCTACAAATCTCCTCCCTGAAACACACCATCTTTAAATGAATACCCGAGGCTGTCTTTACCATGATGATACCTATTAAGATGTATGCTTCCACAGAAAAAGAACAGAAAACTTTGCTTAAATAAAAACACATTCAGACTGATAACTTAGAATTATATATAAAAAAAAAAAAAGGTCTGAAAAAGAGAGAAGGGAAACAAGAACTGGTCTAATTATGACATGAAAGGCTTTAAAAAAATATAATTGCAAACAGAGCTACCAATCTATTTTTGTTTTCTTACAAGAGAAGAACACACGGAATGGCAATCAAATTTCAAACAAACATTTATCTAAGTAAAACAAATTGTCTCCTCCTTATAAAAAGACTATGTCACTTATGAATGATGAATTTTGTAAAAGAAATGTTTTATTTTCAACCACACTGTATCTCTGCAAGTTAGACAGTATACTTAGTGACTTGATTAAGCCTGAAGCACAATGTCAGTAATTAATTTTGTCAATGTGTGGATTTTCTCCTCCTTCTTATCAGCACGTAACCGAGCTGGCATTTTGTAAGTGCTGGTCATGAAGCTTTCCCAAAGTCTTTCATATTGATGGCTCAACAACTGGCATGATTTTCCTGTGTATTTCTCCATCTTCATATTAGTATATTACTACTGCACATTTTGCCTTCCACCTAAGAAGAAACTAGCAAATTTCTTTTACCATGTCTCATAACAGTTGCCTTTTGGCCTCAGGGGAAGCAAAGACTAAAGCAGAGGCAATGCTACTTTCTAATAAAGGCCACCAAAACCATCCTCCATGTCAGAAAGCCATTCTAATCACAAGTCAGAGAAACATCACATGGAAAAACAGGGAAAGAAACCAAATTAATATGACTTTCAAAAGCCTTCCACAGCCTGGCTGAAGACTGTTCTATATTTCAGTGGATATAGCTTGCAGATAATAATCCTGGAAAGGAGAGAGATCAAAGCTTCAGCTGATTGCTGAAAGAAGGCAGGACCATGAAAACTGCAGCTGTCTGCTCCAGCAACACTTATATCAACTAAGAGCTTTCTAATGTGATCTTCTTTTTATGTATTGTGGAAACAAAATCATAGAATCATAGAATCATAGAATCATAGGGGTTGGAAGGGACCTCAAGAGATCATCTAGTCCAACCCCCCTGCCAGAGCAGGGTCACCTAGAGTACATCACACAGGAAGGTGTCCAGGTGGGTTTTGAATGACTCCAGTGAAGGAGACTCCACAACCTCTCTGGGCAGCCTGTTCCAGTGCTCCGTCACCCTCACAGTGAAAAAATTTTTTCTGATATTCATCTTGAACCTCCTATGCTCCAATTTACACCCATTACCCCTTGTCCTATCATAGGTCATCACTGAAAAAAGCTTAATCCCATCTTCCTGACACTCACCCTTTACATATTTGTAAACGTTGATGAGATCACCCCTCAGTCTCCTTTTCTCCAGGCTAAAGAGACCCAGCTCCCTCAGCCTTTCCTCATAAGGGAGATGCTCCACTCCCCTAATCATCTTTGTAGCCCTACGCTGGACTCTCTCCAGCAGCTCCCTGTCCTTCTTGAACTGAGGGGCCCAGAACTGGACACAATATTCCAGATGTGGTCTCACCAATGCAGAATAGAGGGGGAGGAGAACCTCTCTTGACCGACTAAAATCTATAACAGTTATCTTAAAATAATAGCAAAGCCCCAGATTCGTGCAATTAAATTATTATAAATACTGTAGTTTTTTCAACGTCCAGAAAGTTATGTACATGAAAGTGATCGCATTGTGTTCATTGGTAAGTGCCACCTTCTTTTGCCTCAGCTATAACAGGCTACAGAATTAAATCCTCTGATGTCATATGTAGGATAATACATTTTCTACAGGTTGGTCTGGTGGTCCCAAACTGGTAGAAGAGACTGCCAAGAGCACTTGCATAGGATGATAATTGAGATCAGGATTGCACAGGCACACATAATATCAAGGGCACTGGTGGTATAAGTACAAAACATAAATGACCGATTGCAGAACACTAAAAGGATGCAAATCCGAGAGCTGACTATAGCTGGTTATAAGGGGCACAAGAACTTGTAGCCAACATATGCAAAACATTCCGTACATGGTGAAAATATAGAAGAAATTACAGGAAGACAGTTTCAGTCTCTACAATAGGAAAGAAAGAATTCCCAGAGAGAACTGCTCCAGTATTTCCTCCCCAGCTAAGAATGCTCTACCTTAGTAATAGTGCTACTTATATGTTCTTCTGTACCCTGAGGAAAGAGAAAAAACAAGGGGTTTTAATTTTCCATTCACCACATTTTGCTACTGATGACTTAGAAAACGTGTAGTTTTATATTCTGCTACAAAACAGGTTTAAGTAAATCAGAAAATGAGCAGTTTGTGAGCGTGTCCTGTGTATAGGTCATCACTGGTAAGTGCAGCACAGAGCTAAATACACATGAAACAGAAAGAAACTTAGGGAGAAACGTCTCACTGAGACCACTTGGAGCAACATACTATTTGAGCTGATATTTTTATTCATATCTGCTTGGTTCCCTGCTTCTTAAACTGTTCCTCCAAAACCTATTGTTTCCTAAGAAACTGGTAAATACACGTTTTATTGTAAGCAAACACTTCTGGTCAGCCACAGACATTGCAACATCCCAAAAATGTACAGGTTGTTTTGATCTTAAGGTTCACAAGCAAAATTCCTGTTCTAGAAAAGTAAAAAAAATCTTTGCTAATACAAACTGTCAGTTCACTTAAATTCAAGCGCTGGTATACCAGTTTATACCAGAAGGGTATCTGTTGTTCTGTTTTAACATGTTTTTATATTTTAACTTTCTTCTTAATCAAGAAGATATTTTTACTACTACATCACTAGCTACCTTGTTATTAGCTTAGGTCAAGGGACAATAAGGACATTTTATCATTTTCACAGTTGTTGGAAATTCATTAGGTACCTCCAAAAAGAGAAAAGAGAAGAGTCTCAATTCCTTCACTGTTAAAACACGCAAGTGATCTGAAGTAAACAGATCACAGCTGGCCCTTACTTTTAAACTCAAATTATTCTTTACTTCTGCACTAAAAATATACTCCTCTAAAAACTGTTTACATCTTTTGTGATATGATTGGTAGATTTGTCAAGAAGAGGGATTCTAGTTGCATCACTCATCACCTAGTGTTGTAAGAGGCTAGTTATAGCTTTCCTAGTTTAGATCTCTCTTTCTTAACCTGCTTTTCTCCACTCTCTAACCAGGACTTAAAGTGATATTTGCTTGCTCTTTGTTTATAGTAACTCCTATATCACTTTCAGAACTGAGGTCATTGCAAATGAAAATGATCTCAAAGGGAGTTAGTTGCCTAAGTATTTTAAAAATCTTGATCTAAGTCTTGACAGGGACCAAATACATTTCTCCCTCCCTTATGTATGTGAAGTGTCATCATCATGCTGGTAAAAGGGGAAGAGAAAACAGATCCTGCTTTTCCGTATTCCATCATGATGACATGCACAATCTTTTGTCACTGGTCACTTCTCTTACAGAACTAAAGAAACCTTTCTGCACACACTGCAGGAGGAGGAAAGCCAAGATGACTAGTAGCCACAGAAGAAAATACTAGCGAAAAAGCTTTTCTTAGAACCATAATTAATAAGGCAGTTTTGCCTTTTATGCTTTTAGTGAAGCACTGGATGTTGAAGCTTGCCCTTCACACAAAGTTGGCTAATGTCATCAAACACAAATGTGTTCATCAAGTATGCTAAACCTACCTTTGATACTGTCATTTTGTTCTTTGTAAACTTTGAATTCAAAATAATAAGCAAATAAAACAAAAATTACAGCCTCTAACATCCAGTGAGGCTTTCTTTCCTCTAACCATGAATGAGACAATGATCTGCCTTTACACACAAACACATATACACACACGGTCTAATAATTCCTTAGACTAGCAAGGATTAGCAGTAAAACATTAACAAAAGGTATTTTGGGTCACTATACCGAAAGCTGTCTAACATTATAGAGGAGTACTAGCTGAGCACTACATGGCTATGGGCTTTCTATTCCCTTTATCCTATCTTTGAGCCAGACTTCAGTCTGGCCCCAATTTCAATTTGTAAAACAATCTCCTCGACTTTTTACACCCATTCAGGACAAAGAAAGAAAAAAAAATCACTAGGAGACTACTAGTAAGTTCATTTTCAG
The DNA here is from genome assembly GCF_000691845.1 of Merops nubicus. Taxonomy (NCBI): domain Eukaryota; kingdom Metazoa; phylum Chordata; class Aves; order Coraciiformes; family Meropidae; genus Merops; species Merops nubicus. The sequence goes on along the minus strand of NW_008594186.1, from coordinate 37,530 downwards.
TGCACACTAAAATATGATAATATAGGACTACAGAAATCTTCCGTGTGCAAAAATACTTCTGAAAGTTCCTCTTCAATGTATTTTTCTAATCTGATTTTACCTTTAAAATTCATTGACCAAACTGTTAAAATAATTAAAGTGAAAGTATTTATGGGCACATAACGGAAGTAATGAAAGCCATAACATTGTGTGCATGATAAAATGCACACAATCACTATTTGCAAAAGTCAACTCAGGAAGAGATCTCAAATTCATAAATCTTCCTCAGAGGTTTGTCTGGGTGACTCTAAAACAAAAGATTTGCAGTGCCTGCAACTATCATTAGATGTGGTGTTTTAGACTATTTCTTTTTTGAGGAACACAGACTGTCCTTTTAATAAAAAGAAAAGCATAAAATTGACATAAAGTAGATAAATGAGTTAAAAATAATAGGAAATCACTGGCTTGGAACAAAAAGTCTTTAAATATGATCTGAAAATAAAAGAGCAAAAGAATTCCTTTCCGTCCCTTCTGTTTGCTACCCATTTTCCATCCTGAACTCCTTCCCAGTGTAGCAAAAGCTTTTTGATTGAAACCTGCTGGAGTTGTAGTGAAGGTATCAGAAATACTGTGTATGTAACATTCAGCAGAGAAGATATCCCTGACAGCAGCTTCTGAATTAGCTTGAAAGGAAAAATGTATTAGTCCAGGCTAAAAAGAAGAAAAAAGCCTAACATTGAATCTTACAAAACCATTAAGAAACAGAGACAATTAGCTTTTAACAGGCAAACTCTGTGCTATGGGCACATCTGTCATAATTAATAAATGACATTTGTGAAGAATGCACACCTTGGTATTGAAGCTCTCTTGAAGCTCATGAAGGAAGATCAGCATCTATTCTGTGGATGAAAATCAGAAAGTCAGTTTACTCATCTGCCTACTGTGAAGTAAGCTGGCCACAAAGGAAACTTAAGAGGTTATGGAATAAGAGTACATACAAAGTAGGAAAATGATAGACTGCCTGATGAAGGGAAGTTCAAGAAGTCTGTGAAGTCGTGTAGCATAAGGGTGGCTGTTACCATTCTTCTTAAATTAATAATTTTCCTGGTTTTGATGTTCTATCAACTCCCCTCTACCCTTCCCACCCACTAGGTATTTCCTGGTAGACATTTATTACTGTTTGTGCTATTTTTTCTGCTGAAACTTCCCTTGCTTGTTTTTAATTTCAGAATTCAGAATTCACATCGCACTTCCCAATAACTTTCTCCAGTAGCTAACATGGAAAATACACCTTTAATAGGAGCTTTTAAATAAAAACTACACAGTACTACTTGGCAGACTAGCATTCATTATGGTGTGACATCCAGAAGGAAAAGACAGGTTGTGCCTTGGGTCTCTTTCTCTCCTGTTGTTCTGTTTTTGCTAGCTGGATTTCCCTGCTTGACTGCAGGATAAAAAGAAAACCAAAACCAAACAAAGAAGTTACAGCCACTGAGCAAGAGACCTGTACAAAACACTGTATAAAACACTATGAAACACAAGAGCAAAACTGTGAGAAGATTGAACATAAAAAGGGAATTGTTACTAGGTGAAGAACAACATTGTTGTCTTACAGGCATTCTTTTCACTTGGGCTACTCCACAACATCTCCAAAGATTGCTAGATGCCAGAAAATAGAAACTGCTTGTGATACAACTAAATTGTCTTCAGTGGCTTCTCAGAAAGACTGAAAAAGATTTTTCCTTCCTTGCTTTCTCCTTTTATGACCCCTCAAATATATTACTTAGCTAAACTAATTTAATTGGGCATTGCTTTCTTTGGCCTCAACACTAGGCAAAGGTTTATTCCTCATTTTATGCTGCAGACATACACACAAAATGTATGCATATGGGACACAAAAAGGAAAGAAACAAAACTTCAAACTTTTGGAAAACTGCCAAGAGAGAAGATTCAGCGTATGGTATAGCTTCAAGTGAGAAGACTGAAAAACCCTAATTGTAGAAGAAGATGAGGACAGGGACAGAGTGGACTGATTAATCTAAACAGGCTGGACTGCACAAGAATGGGAATATTAGGTTTATCAGTTGCTCAAAGTTCAGAAAAAGAGCAATAAATTAGATAGTTACCATGTCTTTTAAAGTCACATCAGTCATTCATTATACCCCTTAAAAGTAAGAGCTGATGTTAATCCCTAGCTAACAGATAATGAATCAACAAACACATATTCAAGAGATACTATCTTAAGCTATATTTTCCTTTGCTATAAAAAGAAACATTAGACATCTTTTTGCAAAAAAAAAACTAGCTTTAGCTACACTATTGAATTGTCTTCTATTAGTACTGCTATTGATTCAGTTTTGTGGTGCTTCTTTGAAAAACTGTAAAAAAGCAATCTATGTTTATGAAGACAAACTTGCTTACAAATTTTGCCTAAAAATAAGGCAATAATTGATTTTCCATTCTCCATGCTTTAAGTAATTTAAATTTGTTGGTGAGTTTTTAATTAATTTTTTCTACAGTTGGTTATTTTAAACTTTAAACTGTTAGGCTAAAAAAAAAAAAAAAAGTTTGAGCTGTTGTCTGTTGTGATTCTCTATTTTATTCTGGTTATATCCATATCAGTTCAGTTCATGTATTAGGACAATTTTCTACCCAGAACAGCAACTTTCACATGTCTTTGGAAGACACTTCAATTTAATATTTAAATAACCTCCTTTGTGTTTCAAATTGCTAAATGAACTTAATACATCTAGAACCTTCTAAATTGACCAGTAATTGCTATGGTGAAAGAAGAAGGGCCAGGGTTTTAGAAAACATGGATCTGCTTTGTAAGCAAATGGACTAAGTAAAAACATTCATTTTCCAGAAGGAGAAGTATTTCTTTGATAGGCACTCAAGCAGCTGAAGCTATAATCAAGTGTTCTTCGTATTCTTGTAAGAATCACTGCCATTTGTCATCACCACAACTAACTAGTCAGACTGACTGTAAGCACTGGATTTACCTGTTAAATACAGAAATTTTGAAAATAAAACTTGTGGAGATGTCCATAACTGCAACTCTTCAACAGCAAGAGAACTCATCTGTCAAGATCTGGTAGATTAATACAAAGACCTCTGGGCTGGGTTGACATAAATCCAGCTGTTAGAACTAAATAAATAATACTACATTCTTAGGAAATGTCAAAGCAGCACAGACCTATAAATTAAACAAACAAAAACCTAGATTCAATTGATTATGTCTTCCCAAAATTTTTTACAATATACTTGATGAAAATATTTCTCTCAAGTATAATTAATAATAGGTATCACCAGGCAGAGGATGGTGTGAAAGAATCACTTCGAGTAAAACTGTGTCCCAAGAAACTGGCTAAATTCTCTATTTAGAATATTTTTTATGAATGTTAACTTTCATCAAATGATTATGAATTGGTAGAAATAAGAGATACAGATGGAAAAAGAAAAAGTCAGACCAATGATGCATGTCCATGAATATTTATAGCAAGAAGAGCATAAAAACTACCTTCTTTCTAAAAGCAAATGAGGGAAATTACATATTTCCTTACTCACTATTCAAGTTTTTCTCCAATGTTGTAGGTTTCAAACTCTAAATTCTGGTCAGACCCAATCAGAGAAGTCAGACTGCACTGAACAGTGCAGATCAAGGATCAAGAGCACAGCAGGGAGGATGGAGTTTAATTTTCTACATAATACCTGGAATAATGTCCCATATAACATCAGACAGCTCCGAGGATGTGTATGAACATGCATTCTTCTGCCACTCCACTCCATTTTTTGTTGTCATTAAAAAATCAGATATTATTAAAGAATGATGTCAGAAAATAAAAGTATTCTGTTTTTATACATGGTTTAAATATTTTTTTTCTCTTCAGCTGTATTATAAGAACACTACCAAGAATATTTTCCATAATATTCTGAAAATTGTTCTTCTTACTCTTCAACTCTTTTTTAAAAGTTCTCTCTTAAAACTGATTTTATCAGAAAAAATAGTTATTTTCTCTCTATTATTCAATCTGGCTAAGATTTAATTTCAACAACTCAGCAAATTCAAGACAAAAAAATCTATTAGATTTTAATTGTATCAATATGTAGTTAATTTATTCAAGATATTATGAAATTTTACTTGCTCATCAGTCATCCGTATTCAGTTAGGAGCTGGGATTTGCAGATTTTTCACATATTAGATTTTCACTGTTTCCTTTAGCATTGGGACACTTAAAGATTAAATACCGACTACAAAAGAAATATAAATTACTCACTTTTTGAAAGTACCATGGAATTAAGTTTATTAAAACAATAAAAAAGTCCATGTGACATTTTACTTTTTGTGACTGAAGGAAGAGAGATAGAGAGCTACTTGAAGCTGTTGTCCAGATCAAGAATTAGATTTAATTGTTGCCAAGGCAAGTCTCTCAAGCCCTTATGCAATATACAGGGAAGAACAGAGCGTTCCTTGAATAAGATTCATTACAGCCAGCATACTAAGCACTTGAAGTGTGGAAGTACAATGTAGATCTTAAGTCCTAATATTCTTCTCTCTCAGATTCAAATTAAAACCTCACTATGTCTCCTCGTTGCTTAAAGCTATGAGTTAGCCATCAACATCCAATCTTAAAAAGAAGTGGCAGAGGTAAAATAAGTGAGGATACCAAATTATTTCTACTCACTCACTCTTTTTAATTTCTCTCTTCTTCAGTTAATACAAAACACAAATTGCATAAACAACCTTGGAAACAGGGAGCGGAATCTATTTCCCACGATATGAAGGGGGTTTATGAGAAAGAAGGGAAAAGACTTGGTACCAAGGCCTGTAGTGACAGGACAAGGTACAAGTGTTTTATACTCAGAGAGCAGACTTAGATTGGACATGAAGAAATTTTTTACTATAAGGGTTGTGAGACATTGGAACAAGTTTCCCAGAGCACTTGTGGATGCACCACTGTTGGAAGTGTTCAATGTCAGGTTCAACAGGGCTTTGAGCAATATGATCTAGGGGAAGATGTCTTATGTCCCTGCTCAAGGAAGGGGGATTGGGATAATATTTAAAGATCCCTTCCAACTCAAAGCATTCTACAGTTCCATACCAGCTGAATGACAGAACTACAGGGCTCCAAGATGTCATCTGGTAAGTGACAAATCTTAGTAGACCAAGAAAAGATAAACTCTTACTTTTATGATATGACTTTCAAAGAAGTGGAAAATTTACCTGCTGCGTGGGACAGGTTTTCTGGAACAAGAAACACTTTTTAAAAAATCTGTTTACTCTAACCAAGCATACATTATCAAAAATGCATGTAGCACCCACCTCATGCAAAAGTGTTTTTAAATCATAGCAAATAAATCTGTCATGTCTTGTGCTGATCCTAGAGTTACTACAGCTTAAGAGATAGAGAACACAGCTTCCATATTAGGCCTCCAGAGAATCTAAGTGGAAAATTCTGTGTCTCCTCTGAGGTCTTAAATAAAATGTGTGTGTTCAAACCTGCCCAGGTGGAAGTTTTGTGTACTTGCAGACAGAGGACTGACTGTAGGCCCACCAAGCACTGTAACAGGAAAAGCTTACTTGTCTGTGGACCTCAAAGTGCCCAAATTCAGCAGGTGGCTTAAATAAAATATTAAACAACCAACAATAAATTATGAACACCAACATTAACGTATACCTCAGAATCATATTATAAGCAAGCTCATTTACAGATTTGAATCCTGAGAATCGAATTCTTCTTACTGCCCAATTGCTATTTTATTTCTATATCTGAGGTTAATGGATAAGGCAATACACCCTTTTTCTTCTTAGCAGACTATTAATTTCATTCTGTGTGTTTCTCTTAACCCCTGACTGTACTCCTCTCCTCTCCTGAGGAAAACATAAATGTTACTGATTTCCTAACTCTTCAAAAAATACTGTTAAGCAAAATTCTAACCTCTGAACTAGTTATGAAATGCCAAGAACAAAAATTGTATTAACTTATTTTTAATTTGTTGTTAAAGTTCAAAAATTATGTATTAAAAAATCTCACTGACTGATAAAATAGAAAAGAAACAGGAAGCCTCACAAATTTATAGAAACTATTTTAAAACTTCTTTAACTGTATCACATAATATGCTTATTTTATAGCAGAAATTCAGCTAACATGGTCAGCAAACAGTATAAGCAGTACTGATCTAACTTCTAATTGTATTGAAGATCAAAAATTTTTAATTAAAAAAGCATACAACTAAAAGATTAACACTGCATCAAACAGAAAATATGCTGGCTTAAGTATCTTAAGTTTCTAATGTAAATACATCCCTTTCACCTAGACCACCTTGTCAACTAGATCCTTCCTAGAACATTCCATAATGAGTCCTATGAATTCTCAAAATGTTCTTTCCCTTCATCCCTTGTTCTGGGCATGAAAGCCTCCTTGGACAGGACTCTGCAGTTCAGTTTTCCACCTGCTTTTGTGCCCTTGTGCCCATCTGACCTTGTGGTGATAGGCCTTTTATGGACTGGTGGGCCTTGTGATAGGCCTGGGAGCAGCAGGGTCCGGGTATTATTTAAGCTTGACCTGTTTGCCATCATCTCTGCTCCTTTGAGCTTCTATCACATTGCCTCCTGTGGTGAGATTCTGCACCTGGACTCATAGCCAAACACAATGTTTAGTTTTGTTTTTCCACAGTTCCTATAAGTTAATTGTTTTGAAAATAACAAAGCCATTTTATGACCCTCAGTGACTAAATTTCATTCCAACCAAGCCAAATCTCTACTAGTGCCGCAGTGGTCATCCAGTACCACCCTGGGAAAAAATTAGTCACTTCTTAGTTTACACATATGAATTGTATTATCATTTTTTTCATGTCCTTCTCTCTCAATTCTTTCTGTTATGAAATTATTTCCAGATGTCACAACCGTCAGCATTTGGTTTGAGCTACTACCTGAAGACACATGTGACTGGCAGGCAATAACATTTTAACAGTCCCTCATCACCGCTAACCTTGTCCAGTTTATCTCTCCTGAATACTCGTGTTAATTTTTCTCCTCTCTCAGAGGACATCATGGCAAGCTGATCTGTGCCGTCTTGGGTTTTTTTTTTCCCTTTGGCAGAACTCCAGCTTCCACCACAGGATCCTCCATCCTTACTCTGCTTCTTCCATTGGCACAGGCAGCTGCAGTCAACTACATGCTATGTCAGCACAGCCTAGGAGTCTTTTATCATGCCCCAAATCATATTCAAGTGTTTTGTTTTCTACTGGGTCATCACAGAGCTAGGAATAATGTGGTGGTTTGAAATTAAAATTCATAGTCCTAAAAACTGTAGCTTGCTTTTAAAAACAACATCAGTCTATGTTTAACAGCTTCTGCAGTGCACCAATTTAAAACTGCAATAGAGAGATTCAAATGCCACCTTCTCTTTATGGCCTTCTTTGCCGCATGCCAGCACAGGCATTCTGCAAATCCCCCACTTTTCTATTTTTTCTAACTACTGTCTAGAAAGAAAGACAAAGTTTACATTTTGAGAAGTCATAATGGGAGTTATGCTATATGTAGGAAGAGAGGAAATAGTTGTTAGATGGATTAGGGGAGGGAAAAGGCTATAAGAGTAAAGCTTTGTGTCCCTGACCTAATACGTATAACTTGCTTCTGCAATTATTTTTAAAAGCCTGCATTTCAGGTAAAGCGCTTTTAAGAACTGTGATACCTAAGAGTAAATTTAAAGAACTTTATTTCTTGGGTTATTTTCTGCTGATCATATGAGATGGCTGTACACATCCATTTGTACAAAAATTCAGCACTAGCAACCTCTACTGGGTTTCCTAGGTGATACAACATTCATGGGTAAGCTTGTTCAGGCTAAACATATGCCAGCCTCAATACAGGATGGCAGGGCAGACAGTGCCCTACACTACATCCATACGACATAGTGACAAGCATCTGCAGTTAATAATAGCTTTACTCTTCTTGCGAGTATATCCACGTGCAGGTGAGACTGGCTTAATTTGTTGTATAGACAGGTTACTGCAAAACAAAAATCCATGCACAGTGGAATAGAAGAATTTGTTTCCTCTCCTGATTCTGAAACTATATTAAACGAACTAAGAATTTGTTAGTGTTTAAATCTCAAACCTTCTTTAACCTTCATTGTTCTCTGTTGCTGTTATTGTTTCTACCATTGCGTCCAGATTAATTTTTAAAAGTTCATTAATAGAAAACTCTATTCATGAAGCCTATTGAAACAACGTGAACTAAGTCTTTTTCATGGATCAGAAAGCAAACATTGCACACACTCTTGACCTTCACCATAAGTACAGTAACAATAACATTCAACAAAGCTGAGAGCTTAGGTAAGGCAGAATGACATCATAGAATCCTAGAATCACTATGGTTGGAAGGGACTTCCAGGATCATCAAGTCCAACCTTGATGACATCATGTCCCTATACACTAGACCATAGCCTCAAGTGCTACATCTACTTGTTTTTTGAACATCTCCAGGGATGATGTTCACCACCTCCCTGGGCAGCACATTTCACTGCCTTCTTGGCCACCTGGGCACTCTGCTGGCATCATGTTCAGCCGGCTGTCCACCAACACCCCCAGGTCCTTTTCCACCAGGCACTTTCCAGCCACTCCTCCCCAAGCCTGGAGCGTTGCCTGGGGTTGTTGTGACCCAAGTGCAGGACCCAGCACTTGGTCTTGTGAAACCTCATACAATTGACCTCAGCCCATTGCTCCAGCCTGTCCAGATCCCTCTGCAGCATCTTCCTACCCTCCAGGAGATCAACACCCCCACCTAATTTCATGTCATCTGCACATTTACTGAGGATGCATTCAATCCCCTCATCCAGGTCATTGATAAAGATATTAAACAACATCAGTGCCAAAACTGAGCGTGGAGAACACCATCTGTGGCCAGCCACCAACTGCATTTGACTCCCTTCACCACAACTCTCTGGGCTCGGCCATCCAGCCAGTTTTTAACCCAGTCAAGAATCCACCTGTCCAGGCCATGAGCCAACAGCTTCTCCAGCAGAAACGGTGTGGGAAGCTATTCTACAGCTTAAGCTGGACTTTGTTTTTTTTTCTTATTTCTCTCCTTCCACTATGGCCTACACCCTCAAAGTGATGGCTTTCAGCAGATTAATGTGATCTATAGTAGGAGTTTGAAAAGTCTGAATGAAAGCTGCAAAACGCTAATTCTGCTAGCATGCATTATATCTAAGGTCATGATCAAATTTATTTTTAAATACAGGATACACTTTTTTCCAGGAAGGGGAGATAGGTATTAATTAGTAGATTTTGCAATGTACTACTCCAGATTAAGTCCCTGAAACCCTTACAGTTGAAGTTTATATATACCTGCAAGAAGGTATATAAAATGAAAACCAGAGGCTGAGGCAGATATAGTGATCCTGGAATTAACAAGGACAGAAACACTATAAAGGACAGAGCTGAGAAACAAACAATTTAGCCACATGCAGCAAATCAAAATGGTGTATCAAAAATGGGACTAAATTATCCTAAACTTAGAGGAAGAAGAGAACTTTCTGAAAGTGCTAACAAAGATTAAATAAGTGAAATTGAATCTCAAGAGTGAGAATTTTATTTTTAATTATCTAACAAGAAATTGAACTTATGGTTTCTAATAATGTATTATATTTATTGATTTGTGATTTAACCATTAAGGGAAGGGTTCCAATCATAAGAAACTACAGAAAAAAATAGAAAAAACGGTACTCAAGCTACTGATCAGCTGCAGCTTATTCTCTACATAGTGCCACACATTGTAGTACATGCCATTAGCTTGATAATAAATCTATGTGTCTACCTGTGGTCATCTCACTTCTGGTTTTGGTTTTATTAGTTTTGGTGTCTTCACACCTCAGATTAATGTGTGTGATGGCCACATACCTGCATGTCTATTCTCCAAAGAAGCTCCAAAGGTGGTTCAAAGCAGTTAAAAGGAGGCAAACACAGCCCTCAGGTGTATTCCAGTCACAGTCCTGCAGAGCTGCGATCAGGGCATCATCATCAGCTGTGACAGTGGCTGCATCAAGGGATATGAATATATCTGTTTGCACTGCCATGCAGCTCCAGCTTTGGTCTCTCCGTTCCTTCCTGAAATTACAAACTGTCTAAGCCAACACAATCTTTAGTGCGCATGTATAAAGGAGAAGTTTAAGGTCTGGCAGTGAAAATTATAAACTTCTGGAACACATCACTCAGAGTGAAAGAGAGAGGCTTTTCCATGTCTTGATTTCTTCACCTAAAGACAACGTGTTTCTAGACCTTTTGTTTTAATAAAACTGCTAGACAAGGTTTAATTACTCAGTGTATGGAGACAGGAATCTACATTACTCCTTCGTCCTTTAAAAACATGTCTACGATATGAGTAGAAAAGTTACAAAAAACAAAAAGACTTTTGTAGTATGAATCCAAGGTAACAATTTGTTGAAGAGTTAATAAACGTAATCCTTAGATAGAAACAAGGAAAAATTCTCAGAAGAGGAGCATACAGTAGGAGTTAGTCTTGTGAAATTCAAAACAGTTAGCAGTGGCACATTTCTAATTAGTCTAACATTGTTTGGCAGCTGAATATGAAATTAATTATGTCTGTAATTTAGAAAAAAAATCTATTACACATCAACTCAGTAGTGGATTTATTCTAGAAAGAAATGCATACAAAGCAGACATTGTCTAAAGTTCCACAGAAGAAGGTCAATATGTACAAGCAAAAAAACTGGAAAGACTCAAAATGTTTTAAGATTTGTGGGATAGTGTATATCATAAAGAGGTAACAGTTACTTCTAGAGATATATCAGCTTTTTATTGATTTTGAAAAACAGTGGAAAAGTTATTCAGATGAAAGAGCCTGTCTTTCACATTAACATAGTACAAAAAAGAACACAACCAGCCATGATAGAATTCATATTTCAAACACAAAAGTCATATATACCCTGTACCAGTACTATTCTTTTTGAAGTACTACAAGTCTTAGAACTTGGTTTAAAAATATGTTGGAGAACAAATTACAAAAAAATATGAGTAAGAAGACAAGTGAGAAGAGAATATTTATCTTAAACAGGGTACCATAGAGTCCTCAGAAACCTTTGTGGACAACTTTTAATAGAAATCCTTTCCTGAATGTGAAAAGATGAGGGTCATGGTTTTCAGAGAATGGTATAATTTATTCACGTTAAGCTACGAGTTTTAACCATTTTGTTCAAACAGCCTATAACTGAATAAATTCCAAATGTTTATGTCTGTATGTGTGTGTACATGCTCACATACATGTGTATTTTACAATCATTTGTATTTCAAGGACTTGGAGATGACAGCTTTGTCAGTGTAAGCAAAAATTCTAACAGAGCAGCAGTACAGAGGAACCACTAAAAGGCTCTTCAATGAAATCCCTCTACTAGAGTTATGGAAAGAGGTTATGGAAAAGATGCAAAACACTCTTTGAAAAGTTGATTCTTAACTAGCTATGAAGTTAAAATGCATATAGCAGAATTTCTAAGTAAAAGTAAATGCGTATATAAATATATATGTTACTCTATATATGGATACACATACACACAAACACATGCTGGGTTGCACCTCTTCCAAGTTGAAGTTGACAGCATTCATTAACATTCCCAATTGTGCTGTAATATTATACTCCTGAAGAGTTATAAATGGGTAAAGCAGTCTGAAGAGGAGATAGACTTCCTGTTCCCATGTATTCTTCCTCTCTGCCTATACCCATCCTTTTCTGTTACTCTCTTATACTCTCTGTATTCCTTGTTGAGCATTGTCAGACATGAATGGTAGCATTGTGCACAGTTGCCACTTTTGTCCCATTTGGCTGCTGAAAAGCCACTACATCTGACACCAAAAATTATTATAAAAACCCTGCTTCAGCCAAGAACAGAGCATTCACTCCAGTACAGAGCAAATTTTGGTATGGTTTAGCCAAACTATTCTGATAAGGCTCCAAGGACAGGCAAAGTAAGATGTTTTCGCAGTCTATTGCTCAGCCATTGTTAAGTGATTTCCAACAGAAAGACAAAAGTTCTATAAAGACTTCTACCTAAGCAAATTTACCCTCTATGTAATTTCAGACAGACATGATATATTCTTACAGTGTGGTTTTAAACCTGTAGCTGGCTTAAGTCAAGGCAATGAATCAAAAGAATTTGGATGGCCCTAGAGCATTATTGCAACTGAAAGGAAGAAGACTTCCCAGGGAAGACCATTTTTGACTAAGCAGAGTAAAAATTTAATCTTACTGAGATGCCCTGGCAAGGTCTGAAAGCAAACCTGAATCTGAACCTATGTGTTATTACCAATTCTGCTATCAAACAGGTAGTTTCAGTCTGAAGTGCTGTCAATACTTTACCTTTATTACCACAAAAAATGTTCCCACGGCTTCATAATTCTGATCTCCATCTGCCCCAGAAGATGTTCCAGTTATAAACAAGTTTATTTGTATCTATTTGAAGCACACAAAAGCACGTTGATATATTTTCTCTATTACAAAAGAAGGTTAACCTCGATGTTTGGTTCAAAAGGGTGAATTACACAGTTGATTTTCTTTTTCTTTTGCATAAAACTATCATTTTAATTTGTGAGCCAATTTTTGGGAAAAAAAAAAAAAAAACAAAAAAAACAAACAGCAGAGAATATCAAATCATTACTTCACAAGCTGGATTTCCTTTAGGAGTGATTCACTGAGGAAACAAAGCCAACATGGCAAGAAGCCATGTGTTCTTCTGGGAAAAAGTATAAATACAAGCCATAACTGGTTTATGAAGCTTGCACTGTAACAAAACCGGCATTTTCCCAGTCATTTTCTCAGTAATTTAATGAGAAGCATCTAGATAGCACCAAGGATGATGATAATGATGCATGAATGTTTGTTTAGAGTGACAATAAAACTTTATACCAAAGAATATTAAGAAAAGTGGGTTCCAGAAACCCTGAGGTTTCTGTGAGGATTAGGAAACCTCAGAGACGTGGGTTTTAAATAGCTCTAGTAGTTCTACTAGTTCTACTACCTCTAAAGTAGTGCTACATCCAGTAAAAAGAAATGAAAGAGATGAATTCTGAAATTTTAAGTCTATTTTTTCCAATGCATTCTATAATGAAGACCACACAATCAACATAGGAAAAAGTTCATCATGTGGGCCATGTGATAAGCCATTACACAAAGACCACTACTCAAAGCTTCTGTTTGTGGAACTTCCTTAGTAAAAAAGGTTCTTTCTGAGGTAATGTATTATGAACAATACTTTTCTTTCTGTCACTAAAACTTTTTAAATCCCCCAGTTCAGATATGCACCTGAAATTTTCCAGAATATGCCAACCACGTGCCATTGATTAAACAGTATCTTAGTTCCCCTTATCTGCTCAAAATGTCTCAGAGGTTTACCTTACACCAGATGCAACCTCCTTCTGCTTGTACCACTCAAAATTGCACATAGATCTCATTAAACTACTCTCTGCTAGTCTGTGCCTTAGAACGAGGTTCCTGAGAATGAGGGGTTAGTCTTGCACTGTAACCACCTAGTTCTTTTCATCTCTTTCAGTACTTGAATTAAAGTAAACAACTTTTGCAATACTTTTCTACTATAAAGACATTTGGTTTGTATCATAAGCTATTGCTGACAGAGGATGTGCATATCTTGGTACTGAAGAACTGTACACAATCCAGTACACATACTACAGTTACACTGACAAATACTTTTTAAGGGATCTGAAAATATAAAAACTCAAAAGTGTGTCACGAATATGTGTACATATATCCAATGACATATACACAAATTCTTTGCTAATGACCAAAAAATTTGGATGTATATTTACACTGCCAGTTCTTATGGAGTTAATCTATTAAGTTGCTTTCATTCCTGCAGTTTTTTACCTTTATCTGTACTACCACTAATTGTCTCAGCTGATAAACAGACGTCAAAACACTTATATCACTTAAGTCAATAAAATTCTTATTTTTGAAGAACATTCATCACTAATTATACTAACTGCTATCTTCATCTCAAAAATAAAGGTATGAAGAAAAAAAGTTAGGTACAAGAAATTTCTAAAAGTGTGAACAAAGGGCTAGGCAATACTCTGGGAAGCTGAATACCCATGCAACTTCTGTGACTTTATAGGAGAAGTCAAACATTCAGTTTATTGACCTGCCATTCATGTAATTCAAACACTATGGTTTGCATTTATCTGTGGAGAGTGCTTGCTTTGCTTTAAGAATTTCACTATTTAAGACAAGCTAAATACGATTCAATATCTATTTGATTCTGGCTGAGTTGTTCTGAACAACTGCTAACGCTACTCCTTCGTATCAACATTTTGATGTGAAAGTTATTAAGAAATGATTGTGTCAAATGCAATGAGATTTCATTACATGGATCAGTTATGAATTGTACTGGAAAAAGAAAATCTGGTTGGATTTGTTGTGTTTCTTCCTGCACTGTCTGTTCACATGACCTGCTCCTCAAGTAGATTAATCCTTTTCATAAGTTTTTTCTATAATAAAACATTTTATACCTGTAAACACAAAAATTTATTACCATCTGCAAAGACTCTTGACTTCTCTAACTTCTAAATTTATTTTATAAGGACATATAAGTCTTTAACACTCTCAAAAGAAAATATTTGAAATAAATTCTTAGGAAAAATAAATACTTGGAATATATTTATTGCATGATTCCAGAACTAAAAAGGCAGATAGAAAAAAGACACGGAATTTTTACAACAATAATGTACTCTTGTAGTCGTTATAGCACATTCAATTCAGACTCTCTTTCAAAGGCCTACTCCTGCAAATTCCGTCCTATTTTCATTTAATTCTGTGACTAATTCTTAATTGACTTCAGATGCAAACATGGTTGAGTCTAAAGTAAAAATATTAATTTAAAAGGAAATAAAGTGAGATGAAAAATCTGTTTCCACAGAGCATCTCCCAGTAAAGAAGGTCTTTTCTCTTAGGAGATATAGAGTTGTTTTTAAAAGACACATAAGGTCATACCAAGTAAACTTTCCACATATAGAGTTTAAAGTGCAAAAGAAACAGGAATGTATGATCATTACTTGTGATTTTTTTGTTGTATTATTTTCTTCTTTGTGGAGAAGATTCTAAGAAAAAGAATAACATTTCCTGTAATTTCTTTGCAAGTGGTTTGTGCAGTCTTCAGTTGCACATCTTTGTCATCTGCAGCTGCAGTATTAAGGAAGAGACAACAGTCGCCCAGGCAAACACACATAGCCTTGGAAGCAACGCCTACTTAGAACAGCTGTTTTATAAACAGCAACAGTGATAACTTCAAAAACTTAATTCCTTGCTTCTATAAAAAAAATAAACCTAAACACAGTGCAGCCTTTGCTTCTTCCCAAACACTTCAGTGCTATGTACCATAACATTGCTAGCCCAAATCATTCTGCAAAGCATCAGCCTGCTGCTTTGAGCTTTGCTCTTTTCTTTTTCCTTCCCTTAAAGAAGGCCTCATGTGATTTAGGCATCCATAATTAGTGGAAATGTAAATAGTTTCAAAAGGCTACAATTAGATGTGAGCCTAGGTCACGTCATCCAGATATGAATTTTCCCTTTATGCAGGGAACAGGGAGACATGGATCCAAGACTTTGGGTTTGGCTTGTCCTGGAGTTAATGATAACATTCAGATCAGAGGATGCGTTTTTTCATAGCTCAGATATGATGACATTCAGGAATTCTGTTAGGAACTGTAAAATAGGATAGACCAGAAACTAACAGTTATGGCCTATCAAATCCAGATTCCCAAACTCCATCTGCCCCAGGAAACTTCTTACGAATGATCACAAATTACATTTGAGAGTGCTTTCAAGTGGCAAAGCAAACCTGCTGCTCCCCTCTTCAGAGGTGAGCACTCTACCAGCCACGCTACCAAATTCCAAACTCCAGATTCTTGAACTGGAAAATGCTGCCACCATGTCGTACAAATCTGACCAGGGGTGTAAAGATGACCACCACACTGAGACTCTCTAAGCAGGCTGACAAAACAATGAGGCTTGAATACATGTAAGCATAAGATAAACACAGTGCTAGTCAGCAGCACTGAGGGAAAAAACAAAAGCAACATTTCTAGCACAATCTTGCATGCTTATAAACAACAGTGGTGTGAATATCAGAATAAATGAAGGCTGACTTTTAATAAAGTTGTTAAATGAGTTTTTTAACAGCACTGTATGAAGTGTGACCTCACCCCTCATTATAGATCAAAGAATCCATGTGGGAAGAAACTTTGCAAAGTCCCATGTGCACAAAAAGCTGTTCCATGTGAACTCTCCCACGTCTAATAAGAGGACAGCTTCTAATGGAGCCTTTTCTTCAGAAGAGGAATTGCCTCCTGCTTTCATAAGCATCCTGAATTTGTTCGTGCAGGGAGAAGAACAAATGAAGAAAAGACTAGGAGAAGAATGTATCATGTAAATACAATAACGGATGTTTTCCATAGGTGAACAAACTAAAAGCTGAGGCCCTAATGGAGATAAGACCCCTCCAGAGTTAGGAGGTACTGAAGCAGGCCTATGCCATGAAACGTGGCTCCGGATACAATTTCAAGTACAAAAGACACTCCTTCTTCCTCAGGATTTTAGCACTGAAAAATGGTGCTATAGTTAATAAAAGTGATGCTACTAGACCATCTGATTCCTAACAATCTGAAAATTCCTTGATTAGTTAAAAGAAACAAAAGTACATTAATAAAAAGACTATAAACAGAAAGACAACAAAAATCACCATAGAAAAGTAGAGCTGTCAAGAAGCTTCTGTTTAAACTCTGTGAAGCAAAACATACCATGACCCGTTATATGCTGCCAAAAAGGTCATTACAGGAAAAAAAATACAAAATAGACACTGGATTTCAGGACAGGCTGAGGGAGTTGGGGTTGTTCAGCCTGGAGAAGAGGAGGCTCTGGGGGAACCCCATAGCAACCTTCCAGTATCTGAAAGGGGCCTATAGGAAAGCAGGGGAGGGACTATTCACAAGGGTTTGTGGTGACAGGAGGAGGGCTAATGGCTTTAAGCTAGAAAAGGGGAAATTTAGGTTAGACATTAGGAAAAAGTTCTTCAATGTGAGGTTGATAGATCCCTGGAATAGGTTGCCCAGAGACATAGTGGAGGCCCAATCCCTGGAGACATTCAAGATCGGGCTAGATGAAGCTTTGAGTAGCCTGATCTTGTTTGTGATGTCCCTGCTTATTGCGGGGGGGTTGGACTGGATGACCTTTGGAGGTCCCTTCCAGCCCAGACCTTCTATGATTCTATGATTCATCTGAATATTTTAAAAAAATAAAGTTTCTATTTTCTCTAAGAGCTCCATAATAAAATGACATATTCCTTGTGTTCAAAGCTGTTCCATAACATTGCAATTTCACATATATAGCTACATTTTCAGGTAGTACCCACCAAGGTTAGATGATTATAAGGCCTGGTATATTCTTCCCATCAGAGTCATAGAAATTTTCCTACTCCTTAAACAATGTCAGTATTACTTGGTTTTACCTTTTGCATGTGATATAACATGTGGCCCCACGCATGTATCCAGCTTTACTACCTAGGAGTGAAAAAATGCATCTCACACCTAGAAAAGGAGACTAATTACAGTAGGAAAATATCTTCTACATGCATGATAATTCTTTGCAAATACCCAGTTGTGTCAGATTGGATATGTGTCACTGCTTTCAGGTACTGAAACCACGCCATTGACCAAATTCATTCAATTTTACCCTAAATGACTATCTGCATTGCCTCAGACCGATCACAGCTCTGACCATGTAAAGGCATTCTTAACACTTTAAACATGTCAGTATCATCACATACATTCTTCTAAACAATAATGCTATGTTATAATATTTATAGATTAATAAGCTATCCGTTATGTAGATTAATTAATAAAAGAAACCTTATTGCCTTATAAAAGAAATGCTTCTGTTGACTTACTCTTTCAGTCAAGGTTCTCCTATAATTTTGCAGCTCTGGTATGTCACATCTTTCACACAGAAATTCTTACTGCTATGTCAATACACTAGGAAACCTCCTGTGTGATGCTGGGTCTTAAACAAACGTCTTAAAAGCATATCTATTTCCTATCTTGGTTGTCAACCACCAGAAGCTAAAATAATCCAAATATTTTATAGCTGCCACTGCACAGAAAAGCATACTAGTTCAATCTTAGCTGCTTATGACCTGGGAGGACGTATGCTCTGCTGGGTAAAACACTGGCTAGATGGCCGGGCCCAGAGAGTGGTGGTGAAAGGAGTTGAATCCTGTTGGTGGCTGGTCACAAGTGGTGTTCCTCAAGGCTCATTATTGGGACCACTTCTGTTTAACATCTTCATCAATGATCTTGATGAGGAGATAGTGTACCCTCCATAAGTCTACAGACAACACCAAGTTGGATGGGAGTGTTGATCTGTTTGAGGGTACGGAGGCTCTACAGAGAGACTTGGACAGACTGGATCGATGGGCTGTGGTCAGTTGTATGAGTTTCAACAAAGCCAAGTATCGGGTCCTGCACCTGGGCCACAACAATCCCATGCAATGCTACAGGCTTGAGGAAGGGTGGCTGGAAAGCTGCTCAGAGGAAAGTGGCCTGAGGGTGCTGATCAACAAGCAGCCAGCAATGTGCCCAGGTGGCCAAGAAGGACAATGGCATCCTGGCTTGTTTCAGAAATAGTGTGGCAAGCAGGACCAGGTAGGTGATGGTCCCTCTGTACTCAGCAATGGTGAGGCCACAGCTCGAATACTGTGTTCAGTTTTGGGCACATCAAGACAAGAAAGACATCAAGGTGCTCAAGTGTGTCTCGAAAAGCGCAATGAAGCTGGTGAAGGGCTTAGAGAACAAGTCTTATGAGGAGCTGCTGAGGGAACTGGAGCAGCTATTTAATCTGAAGAAAAGGTGGCTGAAGGTGGACCTCCTCGCTCTCAAAATCCTGAAAGGACATTGTAGAGAGGAGGGTGCTAGTCTCTTCTCACAAGTATCTAGTGATAGAACAAGAGGGAACAGCCTCAAGCTAGTCCAGGAGAAGAACATTAGGAAGAACTTCTTCACTGAAAAGTTAATCAGATATTGGAACATGCTGCCCACGGAGGTGATTGAGTCACCATCCCTGGATGTGTTTAAAAGCCGTGTAGATGTGGTGCTTGGGGATTTGATAGAGTATGGTATGGTAGGGCTAATGGTTGGACTTGATGATCTTAAAGGTCTTTTCCCACCAAAGTGATTCTATGCTTCTGTCAATTGACGAAGCAAAATGGCTGGTTTCTTCTTTTAAGAATTGTCTTTTTAGATACAAATTGTTTTGCACCAGATCTGAAGGAAGCAACAAGTTGAAAATGATACAAATTCACTTGGACTTTAATTAAGAAAAAAGATTATGATTGTCAAAAAGTCCAAACTGACATAGTTTATTCTACATTGATGCTCAGGTAATTTCCACCTTAGGTCACATGTTGTATTTTAGTATTGTTATATTGTAATTTATAACTCCCTAGTTCAGTAAACTATATTAGAGAAGAAATAAAAATAGACTGAGTAGTAAACTATAGCCTTGAACACAAATTGCAACCCTCAATTCTCAACTTTAATTTTATTTCCTCTTACTCTTTCTTTCCCTTTCTCCAGAGCACAAGTGGAATGCATTGCACTGCAGAAATGTACAAACTCAACAGGAGTATGTAGAGCCCCTTAGTTTGTCCTCTCTGTTGATAATGAAATCACAAACTGCCTGACTGTACCCAAAGGCATAGGTATACTACTTGCATCCATCTGGTAATGCATTTGACAAAATCTGCACGTCTACAGTAAACAGACCCTTGGGACAGCAGTTCGTCAGATAGCTACTCTGTGGGAAAAAAAACAAGGCTCCCATGACACAGTAGAAACTTCAGTAGGGTATTTCACAGTGTCTGAAGAGGGGGTGAACAATCATTTCTTACTGCATGCACAACACAAACGTTTTGTAAAAACTCAAACATTTTATTCACCCACAAGTTTCACAATCATTCCACAAAATTTCACAATAACAGTAATCTGTCCATTCTTCCTACAACTTACAACTCAATATTGTCCCATATACTCAAGTGAATCTACTGTCTTGAGCTGAACAGACCTCCCTTCTCACTCAATAATATTAAGCATCTAAAGGTAGTTCTGTGTTATCGGAACATAGTGACAAATACCCACACACAGTTTCTCAAATCCCAGACCATTATCCTAGATCAGAAGTAAAACCACTTTGAACAACTCAAAGTCAAAAACAGCTCTATAAGTGGAATTTACAAAACAGCAAACCAGCTTTTTTTCTCTGATGAACTAATCCACTTAAACTGGACAGTGATCTAAGCTGCTCTCTACGGCCTGCAAAAGACACTCATCTTCACTGTCATTCAACACCTTCTTCCTATCTGACAAAGAAAAGCCCCAGTTCTCCTTGTTGGGGCCCCTCAGTAAAAGAAAGATATACTGGAGTTTGTCCAAAGAAGAGCAATGAATCTGGCAGAAGGTCTAGAGCACAAGTCTGGTGAGGAGTATCTGAAGGAACTGGGGTTGTTTAGTCTGGAGAAAAGAGGGTTCAGTGAGATGTTATTGTTCTCTACAGCATCCTGAAAGGAGTTTGTAGCAAAGCAGTGGATTAATCTCTTCTCACAGGTAACAAAAGGAAATGGCCTCAAGTTGCACCAGAGGAAGTTTAGATGGGAAAATAGGAATATTTTCTTCACCAAACAGGTTATGAAGCACTGGAACAGACTGCCCAGGGAAGTGGTTGAGTCACCATCCCTAGAAATGTTGAAAAGATGTATAGAGGTGGCACTTAGGGACATAGGTTTGTAGTGGACTTTGCAGTGTTACGTTAGTAGTTGGGCTCAATGATATTGAACATCTATTCCAACCTAAATTGTTCTATAATTCTGTAAACCTGTGTGACAATCTTCAAACTAGGCAGATCAAGACCTTGTGGTGTCATCTAGCTGGTAAGATAAATGAGTGGCAACTCGAAGGAAAAAGGAAATAGGAAAAAGCCAGTATGGTGGGGTCTGCATTATTTATTTTACCCACAGGCATTACATTAACTACTTTCTGTGATGCGACTGACAAGCATAATTTTGGACCCAAGAGTCTTGATAGTCATTAAAGGACCATAAACCCATCCACAACATTTTTTATTTTCTAGTATCAATTTCCTAAGGAAGTAAAAAAAATTTAAAAAAAACAAGCAAGCGCCACACGCTACTTGTGAGACAAAAAAAAAATTAAATATGAACTCTTAAAAAAAATAAATAGTCTGTAGAGATGGGGGGACAATTTAAGCAATTAGTTCATATACAGACAGTTTGCTGAAATTTGATTTTTGGGAGCAGTCCTGGCCTTACTGAGTTTTCTGAAGTGGTTTTACCTCAGGCCAAGGATTTTGGATTAGGATATGAAAACCGGAGTTTCTGAAAGAGGTTCACTTCCTGGCTTACTTCATCAAGTATTGGATAAACATAAACAAGGGCTGTGATGTTTCAACTTCCAAAGCACATGCAAGCCAAGAATTATATTACCTATTCAGCAGCCGCAGTTGAACAAAGGAAAACATTTTCATCTCCCCGAAACTGAAAAAATTCTTCAGTCATTCCCAGAAGACAAGACACTCATGTTAGTCTCATTGTTGTTTGATAAAATATCACTCGGTAATCTTACTCACCTCGCTTTTCTGACTCAGTATTATATAGTCTTGTCCTTTACTTTCTCTTTTTACAGAGCAGTGTATAAAGCAGTTAAACTCTGTCCTATTAGTTTTCGCAATACCGATTTTTAAAGTCACGTACAATAACAAAAGGACGTGCAGGCAGGAAATCAATAGCAGCTGCAGTCCTTCACCAGGCAGATTCATTGGACTGGGGACTACCTTGCCACAGATGAAAAGGCCTTCCTGCATGACAGATCCTAAAGAAGAGACGGATGGTGGGTGTTTCACCACGTGCTCCCTCATACATCCGTATAGAAACACCTCTGTAGCAGGATGCAAAGACGCCCTTGGTGCCTTGGGTGGTAGGAAAAATAAAATCATCACTAGTTCTACTATAGAAGCTTCCTATAGTGGACACTGAACAGAGCACACGAAATTATTTGTCTCTGATACGGTTCTTCTTTCTCCATAGGTTTTGTGGCTACACCTCCATGCAGGCCTCACAATAGTTTTTAGAGCAGTTGTTAGCAAGTTCACTACTTGTCAGAAATTCTTTACTCTTGGTGTCCTGAAACATTATAATTTGAATGTGGCAAGCAGGGAGTAAACATTTCCCGAGACTCTGTTTTTAGGCCCCTCATTGTCACTTGTTAACTGAGAACCAGGCTCTGAGGATTTAGTGATTAATATTTAAAACAACAATAGCAAATAATTTGTGAATTATATGTCCTGTATAACCATGATTCACCAACCCTATGAGAACAGCTAGTTTTCATGCTCCACTGTAGAATCAAAATCTGTAGCTTCCAACACTGTACACCTATGTCAGCAGGTAGCCAAAGCTTTTAAACTATTTGGGTTATTTTTATATAATGCATACCAAAATATAAAGTTTAATTCTTCCACGATTACCATGTTTGCAACATACTGCAGCCATTTATAGCTCTGTCAGTGAGCACCCAAGCAGCACCAGGACTGATCAATGAAGTGTCCTGCTCTAGGTCTTTGAGCCTCCATGCCTTTACTGTTAGTACAGAGTATTTCAAAATGATATTCTAGACTCTTTAAGGAGCATTTCTTTGAGAAGTGTGGTGGCTTCTTATATGTTGACCTGTTTTGAGGCTCACTCCAATATATTTGTTTTATTAATATTAAACTACTTAGGAGATGTCAATAACTTTTTTTTTGTTTTGTTTTATGATAATCTGTCCATATTCCGAATGTAAGAAACACAAGCACAAGCTTATCTTTTCTATTTCCAGTTTCAGAAAAAAAGGAAAAAAAACCCAATCAACCAAAAAAAAAAAAAAACCAACAACAAACCACCACTCAAATTAAGTCAGTTTTATCCTTGCATTAAGTTTTGTGTTACAGAGCAAATAAAATTATTTTCTGCCTCAGAGAATACATCCAGAACTTTTAAGCAGAGGTATTCTATCTGCATATCTGATAGTATTAGAACTGTGTCATATAGAAGATATCAATGTAGAAAACAAAAGTTCATGTATAATTAATATCTACATCAAAATATCTTTTCAGTGATGTTGCCTTTGGCCAAAACTGGTCAAAGGTGGATAATGAAAAGATTAATTCCTCTCCTTCTGAGAGACGAATAGCAGCTGAGGATTTGCTTTAGGCCACTCAACATCACTTGCATCTCAGCTAACAGCTGTGCAAACCACAGAGGTTTACTAAAATATTTTTTCTCTTTGATGTGTTGTTTATATAATCTCATATGAGCATTGCTTTGAATAAATCTCAAAACACTACAATATCTTCTGGTGATTTTACCTATATTGTGAATAATATGCTTTGTACAAGTTTCATCTTCATCTCAAAACAAACAAAAAGGATTATCCCTGAGAAACTGTTCCAAAAGACAATATCATTGATGGCTCTCTAAGTCTGAAAACTTGCCAGAAACAACGTTATTGCTCATCCCTGACACTTATCAGTTGGAAGCACAAGACCACTCTCCACAAAACCAGAATAATTTCTTGAACTGAAGTCCTAAAGACAGGCAATTTTAGAAATAATTACTGCTAATCACTAAAAGTTTTACTTAGAAACAACCTTTGCCACAGTCAGATTATTTTTTTAACGTCTGAATATTTATCAAATAAACAAGAACCAATAAATTCTCTTCACATTTTACACACATAACCAGACTTTAAACCATATTTTGGGGGAAGTTTTAAAATGTATAAAAGAGTGAATTAATGAAGACTCATCTGCTGAAATAATTCACATGCTTTGCTAATGTCTTCTGCATAAGTTTACAAATCAGACTGGAACAGTATTTTCCCCATTTAACCTTCAGTGCATTAATCAGGAACAAGACCCATACTTTCATATGTGCTCATGCAGCATCTAACAAGTCAACCACAGTTCAATCCAATTTTCCCAGCAGCTGGTGCATGAATATAATATATCCACTCAACACTATGCTCTTTAGCCCAGGTGTCTACGAGGTTGTTCAGAAAACAAATCCCACTGTCCAACTTGATTCCTTCTGGGGTGGGGTGTCACCACAAGGTTTGCTTTTCAAGGCCCTGAATATTGTTCTGGACAGTGGAATGGGGCATGGGATATGTTTCCCGCCACCCAGTAGTAGCTTCCACCATAATAAGCACATGGCTTTTACCTTGGTATGTTCATGGAAATAAGATACTGTCAATTTGCCAGGCCTCCCCATAATTATATTTCAACCAACACCCTCCATACCACAAAGGTTTTAACTGTTTGGCTTCTTAATTGCAGTGCGTGCTTCCCATTCCTGGGTGACTTGTGTGATGGTCTCTGTGGTCGAGTTCACACCTCAGTCAAGAGCTCATCTATATGCTGCATCTCTACCTTGATGGCCTGAGGTATCATGGGTCCACCAAGCTAAAAATAATTCACCCTTATGCTGCCAATCCAGGTGTACTTGAGACACTTCAATCTTAGCAGCCTGGCCCACCTGCTGGCTATTTTGATATCCCTCAGTGGCCCAACTTTTGGGTAGATGGGCATGTACATGACATACCTTTACTACTAACTTGTGTAATCAGGCAGCAACATTTTGCTGCAATGGGGCTGTCCAGATGAGTTTACTTGTGCAGCCAGTTGTTTTCATTCCATTGTTTTAACCACCCACACAGGGCTTTCCACCTATGCTGTTTTCCTACAACACAGCAAGATCCATCAATAAACAAGGCATGTTGCTTCTCATTTTCTAGCTGCAGTGCTTATCATGGGGGCTGAAATAGCTGGCATGGGGCTGTTGCACAAGTTGTGGCAGCTACACAGTATCCTTCTCTATACCAGCATTTTGCTCTTAGCAAAATCAAGAACTGAAAAACTTATATCATAACCTAACAGCAAAGAACATAGCTGAGTGGCACCTCTAACCCTATGGCCGGAAGCAATAAACTGCACAAAACCAATAACAAACAACAGTAAAACCATCCACAGCTTCAAAAGCAACTCTAAAAGCAAAATACCAGAGAACTGCACCCAGCAACCACCCTGCCCACATCACCAACACAATGAACGCTTGTAACAACTTGGTCAAATCTATTAAAACTTCAACCCTTTGAGACTTTCAAATTAAAGGTCTGTGATTCTCTCAGGTGAGCTATTTCAGTCAGACACTAAATAAACTTTAGGCTCCAAATAAACTGTCTATCTTTAGCCTGTATCTAGGGCTAAACAGTAGCACTTGCTCTGTTGTGAGCTCTAATGACCTTTCACCAACAGAGAATGGTGATCAGGAAAAGGAGAGGAGACCTGTGGGTTGAAACAAAAACAGATTTAATGCAACATCTAAATATAAAATATACAAAGCTATATCTAACCCAGCAAACATACAGCGGTCATAATAAACATGAAGGCAGTCCTCAGGAACAGAAAGGCGAGCAAGCCTCTCCAAGGATGCAGAGAAGAAAAACAAGAAGAAACACAGGCACAACACCACCCAACCCTCCACAAACTTCCCTCTTTAGGAAGAGTACAACATTTATAGGATGGGATGCATCTGTTAGCTAACTTGGGTCAGCTGCTCTGCCTCTGTCCAAACTGCTAATGGCCTGCATACCATGCCTGGCCCATGATTCTATCCCAGTGAAACCAGGACACAAATCCATTTGACCTGGCTGTTATTGCACTCCGTTCCAAATACCACAGTAAGTCCAGGATCTAGTCCAGAAATCCTACTGACCCTCTACCTTTGCCTCTGAAGTAATACTTGGACTAACAGTCTTTCCCATTTAGTGGACAAAACAGCAGGCCACTGTTGGATGCTATTTATCCTTGGAGCTTAGGCTCCTCCAGGCCACTAGTTCAGGATGTCAAGGAGGCAGATACTTTGCAATCCTCTGTCTGTGGAGCCTTGTTTACAGCTGAAATTTCCTTCAAATGAAAGATAGCCTGTGCAACTCTCCTCAAGTTCTACAGTCTCAACTAGAGGATGTTTGTGGTTTGAATGGAAGATAAATTCCCAATCAAGTCTAGACTGATCCAGGCTTGACTTATAAAAGAAATGTGCTCAGGCTCCTTGCTTTGCAGCTTGTTGCCAGCAGGTGGTGGACACATTAACAGAGTGATTTAAACCACAATGAATACAAAAGGGAGACCAGAGATGAATGGATCTGAAGGCAAGAGGATATACAGGATAAAATTCTGAATGCTTAGCTCACATGCAGTGCATGAGAAAGAATGCAGAAAAGTCAGCAAACACTGAGTGAACATGCAGAATTAAGACAGACAAAGATACATGATTCTAGGCAGACAAGCTGTGAACAAAAATGAATGAAGAAAGATGATAAAAGACAACTAGATATGTGGCACACAATGACACAAAAAAGAAGGCTCTGAATGCCATGTTGACTGTCAGAAGCAGGGAGAAAAAGGTGGGGGTTGGGGGGGAGGAACTGAAGAGATATGCCAAAGATGAAGATAAATAATACAACAGTGCTGAAAAGTTCAGGCAATGTGCACTGAATTAGCACAACAGAAGCCTGGTGATCCACTCTCAACCTTTGTTTCAAAGAAATCACTTCTCAGAGTAAAAGAAATAGAACTGAATGTTGGTTTTGCAAGGGGTTTTTTTTGCAAAAAAATGAATATTTAGCTAACTATTGCCAAATACACAGCAAAGTCCATTTTCACTCTTTTTACCTACTTGTTTACAGAACTTGAGATTTTAATAAGAGTGATTCTAACCATGTAAAGACTCCTGTGGCATAAGCTGTTTGATTTAGAAAGTTCTTGTTATTGCCTGCACATATGGAGAAAGATGCTGGCTTTTTCTCTACCCCAGAAAGGAAAAATAATAACCATCTTAAAAGATGTCATCAAACACTACCCTAAAGTATCTCTATGCCACAAGCACATATAATTCTACCTGTACTCTTTATATATACTATTTTTATATATATACTCTTGATAGAGGTTGTTTAGCTAGGCTTCAAACTGCTTTGCAAAACAATAAATTCACTCTTATTTTTCTAATCCATGACTGACCTAAATGCCAAAGAGAATCTTGTTTTTCCTTTCACCTATTTTCATCATGGAAAAAAAAGATGGATTGTGTTGAAACTCTGAATAACATACCTGTCACTATGACTATCTGTCTATTTGTAACATTCATAATACAAAATGGAAAAATAAATGCCACTGGGATTTTCTATTACAAATAAAAACTGTTAAGTAGCAAATTTCCTATTAATTAACTGAAAAATATTTTTTTCAAAACTTTTTTTATTAACAAACTTAATTTAACCAAATATTAATTTTCAGTCTTTCTTTTTAAACGTGATAAATATGACTATGAATAATAAACGAAAACGAATATCACTTAAGAAGCAGTCTGTTGACCAGTGCAGTATATTTCAGAAATGTTAAACTGTAGAAATGCAGAACTACACTTACATATTTATACATTATATCAAAAAGACAAAAATTACTCAAAAGTGGAAACATTAGAGGAAAAAAATATAAGCCCAGTTGTCCAGAATCTAGTTACACTGTCAGTGCTCCTGTTACAGCAGTAATATCAGAACTACAATTACAGCCTTTACAATGATTTTTTTTCCTGCAGTTTCAAGTCTGTGAGCACATCATAAATGCTTTTTCATATTTTCTTGCAGAACTGAAACTACAGTGTCACCTCTAACGTCAAGGACTTGCCCTGCTTGGCTCAGCACCGCTCTCTGTTGAATGCCGTTTGCACACACTCTGGCTCTGTTTTGGCACCAGGCTGGAATGACTAAGGGCTTCCATTGTCCTGAGATCAACAGGTGCAGAAAGGCTCTCAGATTTGAATGCTGTAGTTATCAGACTAGCAATCAATGGCCTTATGTTACAGCATTCATATAAAAATGCTAATTGCCATTAATGTCTTCTACTAATATATTCAATTCAGTTGTGTTCTTTTAGTCCCAAAAATGTTGATATGTGTGACTGTCCTGTTAGTTTCAATAGAGCACAGACATACACCATCCATAGGAGCACTGAAGCAGTTAAACAGTCTTGTAATCCAATTAGATTGTGCTTGCATTTATATCTGTCTTCGTTTATGAAGTTGCACTGAACTCTAAAGAATATATCAAAATTGCTGCTATAAATGAAGACATTGAGTGTATTTCGACCTTACAGTAATTTGCAGTTATAAACAATCACAGTCACCTCTATTCACATCAGCTCTAAGACTACATGACAACAAGTCATGGACCATTGGAAACACCTCTGTTAACCAGCAAAGGGCCATGTTGTCACAGATTATTGGGCCACAGGTTTGGGTTGTTTGGGTTTTGGGCTTTTGTCTTTCTGGGGGGCTAGGAGAGGTGCAGAATTATTCAAGACAGAACCCAAACTCCAATCTTCATATCTAACCTGAAAAGTTAGTTAGTTTTCAGAGCTTGGATGTGAAGCTTTATTTCAGATCCATCTCCAATAAAAATTTTTAGTTCTACTGTATCAACTAGACTTTTCTGGATTTAAGAGAATTAAGAAAACTTTTCTACTTGTAAGTCTTATTTAAGATGCCATTGAAACGGGAGTGAAGAGGTGATATACTTAATTGTTTAGCCTTTAATTGTTTAAATCTACTTTAGAGATTCTGCTCAACTCTGGGCTTACTGGTTAGCATTGCATATTAAACCCATCCTAGACTGGGGCACATACCACTTGCTCTTCACGTTGTTATTTGGCAACCACCCTTCAAGATCCCACCAACAGGCATAGCACTTTCCCTTCACATCCAAAATTTCTATTAGCTCTTAAACTTCAATGAGTCTCCAAGATATCTGATGCCCTACTTGGGCAGCTGCTTGCTTTATATCTACCAAACTCCACGGGGTTCCCATGAGCCCAGGCTCCAGACAGGGGCAAAGGCAGCATGGCAGGCTTTTGACCTTAGGAAATCCCTCTTGAGGGAAAGATTTAAAATCAGCTGGCCATCCAACACAGACCTGTTAGAGCCCCAAGATTCTAAGGTATCAGCATGGCAGGCAAGCTAGAACATCCTGACAGTGTTGTACAGATCACTTAGAGCAAAAGCTTAAAGAATTCAATTTCAGCTGATTAACACCTAGCAGATGTAGCGAGATTTCATATAATACCAGTCCGCTCACAACAAATTCTTATCTTATTCTTTTAACAATGTTCCTTTCTGTGATAAAATATTTAGCATTCAAGATTGTGTCATGTTGTGGGGATGGTATGCCTCACTTCTAATGAAGCTGTATTCCTAACTGAATCCAATCTCTATCTCCAAATATTTGTCTCTGATTCCTAAATTTACTTCTAAAGAATACTCACTTATTTGTAGAAAACCCGAAGCTAGACTTCAGGAATGTGCCCAGACTAGCAGCGAAAGTGCAAAGTCAACTTCATGGCAGGATTAGACCAATGTCAGCATGGTCTAGCCTAACATATCAGAAGTTCTAGTTGTTCAGGATTAGCGTACTCTGTACAGGAGCCTCAGAAAACATTACTACTCAACATTTTGTGGTTCTTTTCTTTGTGTGTGACATTTTCTATAATGCAATGATAGAAGTTTTACAAAGAAAAGAACTCATAAGCTTTTCAGTTGAATACGGAAAATGTGATTTTATACACTTGAATGCAATCATTTATGCTCACAAGTGATCTAGCTTCAATACTCAAATTCAGAATAATGGAAGCTGGGAGGTAAACTTGAGTTCAGAAAATTTTTGGTACCAAGTCATGTGTAGGAAAAAAAAAAAAAAACAGACTGTACTAGCTTTTAGTACAGTTAAACAAAGCAATATGATCAGAAAATATTTAAATGCTTTAGTATGGAAACTGGCATCCAACTTTGATAGCCACTGTGGAAGCAAAAAGGAAATAAGAAGGAGAAAACACTATTCAAAAAGTGGTTGATCAAACAGGATTTTCTATTTCAAATGATTTTATTTTAATTTGCAAACTATGTATATGTGTTTTTGATACTATCCATAAAAGAGTATACTTATTAAAGGTGCTGAGTGAATACAGTCTAACTGAAAAAGAAACCCATATTTCCCATGAACAAAAGCATAGCTAAGTCTAAAATGTTCAGAATTTCTCAAAGGCAGGGACCTAAGAAGAGAAATTCTGCCAGAAATGCTGACTATGAAGGTAGTTCACAATTTTTTTCTGTCTTCTTTTTTATTCAGGTTTTCCTATCATTTTTTTTATTTGGTGGAAAAGAAAATTAAAATAATGTTATAAATGAGAGGAAATAAATAAGCAAGCAACATATTTTGGATATCAGTCCTGAAAGCAAGGGTTGGTTTTGCATCCAAGATGAGGATGCTGTATATGTTATTGTGTACAAGTGAATGTGTAGTGCTCTTAGTCATGTCCAGTGACACTCTGTGATGCAACAAGAAGGAGTTTGCAGGATAGATTAAAACAAGTATCTACAGTGAAGAAAATCAATGTACACAGAAGCTCTAGGTCCTGAAAGCACAGAAAATTTCATACAGAGTTTTTCTCTCTCTTCTATTGCTGGATACTGTTGAATTATATTACAAAAAGAAAATTACCTAGTACTGGATATAGTGGTCTGCACACTGAGAAAATGAGTATGCACAATCCCCATAAGGTAGTGTATGAAACCAGACTCTTCTTCTTAATGACTAATTCAGATTAAAAAAAAAATTAATAAATATTCCCATTGACTCCCTTGTGAACTGAGGCCAAAGAGAAGTTCACCTCCCAGGAAAATCCCTAGTAAAATGTATACAATGTTTTCAAGGTGACAAGAAGTAGCACACAGATTATTGCACTTTCATAAAGATTTACTGGAAATATTTTATTAAACTACTTTATAATGCTTTGTAACACAGAATAAAAGTATGGTTGAACTTCTATTGTAATCACTGCCAATATTGCCTTCCCTTCAACTTCAATCAATGGTCTTTTGCCCAGGAAAGTGATTGATTTATTTTTATTTTCTTTTAAAACTTTTCCTCTGGCACAGTTCACTTTTCTTGTTACATCCATCCACTACTTTCATTTATTTACTGGATAGTTAAAGGATTCCCTGTTCCTCATGTGATGTAAGCTTTGTATTTTGTGGAAATGAATTCTTTGTGATGATAAAAAAAGTCATTATGATATCTCTCTCATAATTAGTATTCACAGACACACAGGCACACATGCACAAACAAAAACAAAGCAAGAAATGCCAGAATTAAGAAAGTACATTAAGAAAGTACATTTTTTACTCAGCTGAAATTTGGAGTTTACACAAGATGCAATGGGCTTCCCCATCCCCCACATTACTCTTCAGCTCCTCCTTCTTCTTTCTCACAGTCTTCTTCCTATTCTTCACAGTTTCAACAGCAACAAGGAACAAAGATGTCTTGAGAGAGCCAAGAACAATACACTGTTGTTGATCTGTACTCCTAAGTCTCACGTAATGATTTTTTTTTTTCTTTTGCATACTCAAAAAGTTGAAAGCTCATGCTTCACCAGGGCCATCTGTGGAGTTCTTTGTTTGGGGATTTGAGAAGAAGCCAAAGCTGTGCATGCTCTGTCTTTAAGACTCAAATCCTAGAGGTATTGTAGAAGTTCATCTGGGTCTCAGACTAGCATAAAGTTACTTTTCATAAAAGGCCCATCTCTATTTGAAAAACAAACGGCTAACAATGCTCAGTTGATAGACACTGTTCCTGAAGACCCTGTACAACCTATCATATACCTGCAAATTGAATCAGGCAAGTTAATTAACACTATCAGCCATAGATGTTCAGCTATTTCCCTGTCAAAAGTTTTGAAAGGCTGGCTCCAGAGCCTGAAGTTAAAATGTCTGTGGTAGCAATGATGTTACCCTTGTGACAGGCTTTAACTGGAGCAATGAAAGGAGCTGTTATGTTTCTCCTAACTCAGCAGGTGTGAAGGGAACACAAAGGACATTCACAGAGGAATTCCCTTACATGAAACTTAATCAGACTCATTCGGAGTGTTGCACACCACTGATTCCACTGCCTGAGGAATGAATAGTGAACAAATGCTGATTCATTATACTTTGCAAATGCTTCTGAAGAAAAATATTTAATTTTGAAAAGTTACCAGTTCTTACTGTCACTTTTATTAC
The DNA here is from genome assembly GCF_000691845.1 of Merops nubicus. NCBI lineage: Eukaryota > Metazoa > Chordata > Aves > Coraciiformes > Meropidae > Merops > Merops nubicus. The sequence goes on along the minus strand of NW_008594186.1, from coordinate 5,260 downwards.
TTAATCTCATTTTCATTGCTATCATTGCTACTTTGCTTTCTCCTTCTGCTCATTTTCTGATTCATTTGCTAATCCTTCCTTCAGCAAAGTCCTAAAGACCAATTAATTTAAATACGTTTAAGTCTGACTGTCAGTTGAGCATTTCTGCTTTCCTTTTAGCTTACTGTAACTAACTTTGTAGAAAAAAAAAATTCAGCAGAGTCTGAAAGCCATAAGCTCATACTCAGATAAGGACCTTCAGTGTTGATGAATATTTTGGTGTAGCTCAATAGTAACTATCCCTAGTTAAAAACTGTTGCTGCAGCTGACAAGAACTGTAGCTTCTGTTCCCTTTTGCTTGTCTAACTTAACCTTATTAATTAGGGTATGGGATATAAAAATGAATTAAAAATGGAAATGAAATACCTTTTATTACAATTTTGTAATTTAGAACTATAATTTCCATTTGATAAAATACTTGAACAGATACCTAAATTAAAACAAATGACACAATATATTTTTTAATAGACAAAACAGAAAATACTTTTGGTATTCTAACTTAAGAGCAGCTGCCTTTTCCAGTCTGTGATTGCTAGGATGACTGTTACATGCTGCAGGGCATCATTTAGTATTTCATTGATTCAGATTCATGGGTCTATGCAGCAGATTTCAAAGCATGTCACTGTGGGGAAAACACAGCCACTGCCGGAAAATATTACAAGAGCCACAACACAAGGCTTTCACCAGGATATATGTTCAATGTTTTATTTTGCAGTTCTCATAATTCAGTTAAAGTTCTAGGCTGGAGGTATTAATTTTGACACAGCAAGTAAAACACTTCCTTTAAAAAAATTGACCTCAAACAAAATTCCTTCTTTTGCTGTTTTGTTATGTCCTTTACTTGATATGTTATAATAAAAAAATACAAAACATCCCAGAAGAAATAAAGCATATGTCATACAGGATCAAAGAATCCCTAAAAAGCAACCCACTTCCACCTTTTTATTTATAAAAATAACTTCTGGTGCATCTTTTCTATGTACAATTTCCTTAAAAAGCATCTCTAGTTTCTGATACTTTCAAAATTTCAATTCTTTCTTTGAATAGGAACTATTAAAAATGAAAATTGAGTATGTATTTCAGGTATTTAAATAGATAATTGACTGCTCATTTGAACTCTAGAGTACTGAAACTGTTTTTTATGTTCAGCACCAGGAAAGCAGTGAGTAGAAACATGCAGTACTACTCCATTTGGTGACATGGCCAATGCATGAATAATCTTCAGATGGGCAACTGAATGAAACCCTTCCCCAGCACAGCAGCCCTTATTTAACAACAGAGAATGAGAAGAAGGCAGTCCTTATCTCAAAAGGCAGAAAGTCCATATATTTTTATTTTCATTATATGACATTTTCAGAGACAAGGTTGTTTTCTAAATGATTTTAGAAGTGCACAGCATCCCAAGATTAAATGTTGATTTTTTGTTTCTAGGAGTTATTATTTTTGCCTTCACACTCAATGATGTGACCACATAACGAGTTTGGCTACATTTTTCAAAATTTTCTTTGCAACCATGAGCACTAGAAGTGTTCTCTAAGTGCTGACACACATAACTATGATGATACTAAGTCAGACTTAGTGAATGGTTTTGCTGTCTCTTCCTATGAAATAGTAATTGTAAATCCGATGGCTAATACAATGGTAGTGACTTCACAGTAAGATCTCAAAAAAAGAATAGGAAAAAAATATTTACATTTTTCCAAGTCAGCTGCATATTCCCTACTTTACCACATAAAATTCAGTGAACTGGATTAAAGAAACCTCAGTCTCATTAGCAGTTTTTTCCTAGAAACCATCAAAGAGGAAAGGAACTAATTACGCAGCACTAATCTTTGAACTGTGAAAAAAGGCTGCAATTTCAACCCTCAGGAAAAACACTGAGGCAAAGTAATAGACACTTTTAAGACCTGAAATAACCCAAGGAGACATGCAAAGACCCAACAGTATTTTATGAAGAACAACGAATGGGAAATCAATCTACTCTTGCAGTAACACATCATCAAGCTGTATAAATAAAGAAGAGGTAATTACAGTTAGAAGCCTTAATTTTTGTTAAGGCATTGATAATATTTTTTATTACATTCTCATAAGCAAGTTGAGAAAAGCATAGTGTGACATAGGTATAGTAAATGGTTAATATATGTATAAAGAGTAATAAATATTATTTCCCAACAAAAGGGCCTCTTCAAATTTTAGTTTAGGAACTTTACTGTTCTCACTAATGAACTAATGAAATACTGATTGTGTACTTAATATGAGCAACCTCAAGGCTGGAGAAAGTGCAAGTAAGCTGAAGAACAGAACAGAATTCAAAATTATTTAGGCTAACTTGAGACATGATCTGAAATTAGTAGAATACAATTCAAAGACAGATAAAAGGCTCAGAAATTTTGAAGGGAAAGGAAAAATTGTCAGGTAGAAAGGACTGGTTTTCTAAGGCAGAAAGAAAGCATGAGAAACAGCATTTTAGATACATAGATGGGTTGAAAAGCCTCTACTTTGAGCAGCATATGTAATTTTGTGTAACATGCTTAAAGAAAGATGCAGATGATATTAAGAGTCCAAAGCTGAACAAGAAGGAAAGATGGGAGATTTACAAAAATATAACCAAGAAAAGACTGAAAAAAGTTTAAAGGAGACTCAGTAAATGAATGACAATAGTTTTCAAATCTAGAAAAAAAACTGCTGCAAGAAGTAAGAAACACCATTACTCTTATTTATGTTGTAGAAAGTGTAAACAGTAATGGGTTTAAGTTGCATAAAGAAAGATTTAGGTTAAACTTCAGGGGGCAGAAAGCCTTAAGAAAGATGATGCATTGGAGCTTATTGGCTTGAGTAGCTGTGCTGTTCAACACTTCAGGCCTTTAAGAATACAATAAGATAAACTTTATTCATTTGGGCTAAATCACCCTGTAAAAAAAATATGGTTTTACAATAAGTAAGAAATAATCAACAAATGTCAGTTGTATACAGGCTGTCAGCATGAAGTAGACATTTTCCCCCATTTTTCATATAGCACATATGATAGTTCTCAATTCCAAAGCTCAGTTTGCCCAATTTTATCATTCTGATAAAAAGAAGCAGGATGTACACACAAAATGAAAGGACAATTTCCAGTCAGATATGTTTTACACTGTGGAAAATGTCCCTATGCTATGAACCAGACTTTAGATAAAGTTACTATGGCCGCCGAGTTGAAATAAGTAATTTTATTCCTAACATAGTCAGGAAAAAAAATCCTACATACGTCAAAATAGCTTTAAGCATAGTTTATACTGTTCCACTGTACTGCTGTCTTCATTGTATAAACCAAAGCCCGTGCTGAGTGTTAAAGAAGGTATTTTAAACTGCACAAGATGGAAAGAATGTTTGCTTGTGTATGGTTACAAAAGAGTACAGTACAGTCTGAAAGATTTTCAGCACTAAGGGAGGACCCTCTTTATGCACTTATGTCTTGCAAAATTTTCCTCTCTCAAGTAACTGTCTACTTTCCTATACATTTCCCATAACAAATGAAAAAGAGCTGCCACATTTCATTCTCTGTTTCTTGGAATGATACCCAGAAGAGGCAGAGAAAAAGTCAAAAACTTACTCAGCTGCCAACTTGAAAATCACAACAGCTCTGACATTTCTGTACTCTGACGTTAGATGGCAAGGTTGAGAAATCTGAAGTGATCAAATCTGGTGAACTGAAAACATTAGAATTGGGTTTTTTTTTGTTTCACTAGCAAATTGAGTGATAGGCTAAAATGACTGAAAGGGTAAAAGCTCCCAGATGTGGACTTTACATGTCACAGTTTAGGGTCAGGGCCTAGACCTATAACAGATGCTCTCTATTAACCCCTCTCCCCTTCCAAAGGGGAAGAGAAAAGGAATAAAAGAGAGAGACTTACAGATTAGAAAATGGAAACAGCTTTAATGAAAATAATAATGATAAAATTGAATATATATACAAATATATGCAAAACCAGTATCAAGCCCAAACCCCCAGACAAAAATTATATCAATGCCACCACTGATGTGGTGGGGTAGGCACTAGGGAAGTCCCAGACTGTACTCAGAGGCAGATGGGAATCAGATTCAGGAGCTGGATTCTGGAATTCGATTCAGGAATACATGGATAGGGATTGAAGGCAGAATGGACACAGTCCTCCTCGGATGATGGCCATTGAAAAAGAGATCCTCATGATGCCTCAAATTTATACTGAATGTGATGCATACGGGGTGGAATACCTCACTGGTCAGCTTAGACCTGTCCTGTCTGCTTGTCCCCACAGGTGCAGCCTTTTACTTTCTGCACCCCCAATGCGGTACAGAGGATTTAGCAGTGACCTTGGTCTGCATTACCAATCCTTGGTAGTAACTCTAAACATTGAGTTTTATTGCTGCTAGAAGGAAACACCATCTGCAAAAATATGCTACTAACTTCTGAAGGTGCAGTTAGAAGAGATTTAGCTGAAAAGTAGAATCACTGAACTTAATTAGTTCCATTCTAACTCAAACCAGGATACATGTGCACAAAGAGGCATAAATGAAAACACCTAGAACACCATAACATTTTAGGCAACCAGTAGTCTTTCTGAAAAAGAAAATACCATCTGTTCATTTTATTCCAGCTTCTTACAAGTGCATTAGACTGTGACAGATAATGTCAGGCTAGGTCATAAAAGGCTATAGCAGATGAGCAGAACACAAATAATACCATCACAGGAGCCATCGACCCATCAAAGTTCATCTGGACAAGGTCAGTGGACAGCAGGGCACAAAGAGAGGCAGGAACCCAATTAACTCAATGGAAGTGACACTATCCAGTCTTTTCCAGGGCTGTTCCAGGAGACTCTCCAATGTCCACGTGTGACACCTATCCTGACAGGTCAACCCTGGAGCATCTTCTGGACCTTGGGTCAGAGAGGACCATGTGTCCATGGTGTCAGAAACCATAGTGAGAATGTCTGGTTGTCAGCTACTGTATAGGAATCAAGGGCCCAAAGGGCTGAAGTGCTTGGGTGTCATTAGATTGAGAGACTGTAGTGAGTGAAACCAAGTTCCAGAGACCCGTGTGCCCATGGTGCAGCACCTAGAGCGGGTGTGGGCATTAGTGAATATCCAGCCAGACCAGCCAGGGACTAGGGTGAAGTGCCTTGGGAGATGGGGAGGTCGGGGAGGGGGGTGTATCTAGGAGCAAGACAATGAAACGTGTATGTACTGGTTTGAGGGGGGT